>NC_083624.1:24435126-24735126 GCF_963584025.1 Labrus mixtus
GATTATTTTTTCTGAAGCTTTTCTTTGGGAAGTGTTAATTCCTCTTGGATTTTCATAGATCTTATCTCCTTGTTTCTGTCCCTCCCCCACTCAGGAAGTCTACAAAGACACCAGCTCGCAGGTGCACTCACTGCGGCTGATGTTGAAGGAGAAAGACGAGGCCATCCAGCGACAGAGCAACCTGGAGAAGAAGATCCACGAGCTTGAGAGACAAGGCACCATCAAGATCCACAAGAAGGGAGACGGAGACATTTCCATCCTGCCCTCGCCACCGCCCAGTGTGGAGGGCTCAGGGGGCACTGTGATTGGAGGAATCAGTGCAGCCTTTGGTCCAAATCATGTGGGAGGCATAGCGGGGACCGCTGCTCCCCCACCACCTCCTCCCCCACCTCCACCACTGCCAGAGAACCACACATGTAGGTTTATCATTAATCTGTTATCAGCATATAAACTGAAATACAAGAAAAATCACAACCTGATTTAAGAAACTTTAAATTAAGACAACATTAAAATAGCTTCACTTTCTAATCATCAGTATTAGAGATGTACAGATATGGAACCTGTGAATTAAATCCACATTCTATGTCTCCACTCACAGTGTTAAATGGACCATCTTTGGCCATTCCTGCCGCAGCAGCTCCCCCACCACCACCCCCTCCTCCCCCACCGCCGCCTCCTCCCCCAGGGCCAGATATCTCAGCACATATGCCTCCCCCGCCTCCTCCTATGGCACCCCCACTGCCAGGCTGTGGAACGCCGACTGTCATCATGAACTCTGGGTTAGCAGGTAAGTTCATTGAATGGAAAAAACATTGAGGTTACTTTGTTTGTTTGTTTGTAAATAAAGGGATTTCTGATGTAAAAGGATCCTATAATTGCTAGAACAGTTTATGTATTTTCAGAATAGCATTATTTTTTTTGGCAAAACAATGTCTGATGACCGTGGTGTTCCTAAACTTCTCGGCTTAACTCTGGCTTTGTTCAAAATACTTTCTGCAGCTGCTTCACAGCAGAAGCCTCACAGCATGAGGGTTAGCTGCATGCATGTTGTGTTTAGCATTTTGAATGTGAATGGCCATGCTGTGTGTCACAAAACAGTCAGTCTAAATTTGGATTGGATGGTGGAAAAAAAAAGTGACTTCCTTTTTATTAATTTAATTTAAAGAGCAGGAAAGGCCCTGATTAAAAACTATCGACAAAGGCCTATAGCATGCGAAATTAAAAAGTTAAAGTTCTGTTTTTTTAAGAACTAAACTCAACTGCTAAAAAACTGTATATTTATGTTACTTTAAGGACAGTTTAACTTGTTTCTAAACAATTTTGGTTATATGAATGTATGCATGTGAACACTAAACCTTTAGAGCAGCCATCTAAAGATTATGAAATCTTAAATAGGGAAATGCGGCATTGCTAAATTGAGTGTTGATCTATCATCCTGAGCTGCGTTACTGTAACATGTGTGTTTGAGATGTGCATGTGTATGCTTTTCTCACTAACTCTGACAACTTCTTAATCATTTATCTTTTAATTCTTTCTTTTTCTGCCAACCAGAGGGACCCATCAAACTTTTCTGTAGGTTCTGCTTGTCAAGTTTGGTGTTTTGTCCCCCCTCACTTTTCCCTGTGTTTCAACCACGTTTTGAAAATGTCACTTTCAGAGAAAACTGTTCCATGTAAACATTTGTGTCGATCAAGTCTCCTAGAAGATCATTCATAATCATTATCATGCCTTCTGTCTTCTGACATTAAGACGTCTGTAAAAATTGGCTTTGGAAAATTATAAAATACCAAATTTCAAACCTCTGTATGGTTTCCCTTTAAACTTGTGTGTATGTCTTGCATGTAATGCATCACCACATCTCAAGGTATTAGTCGCATATTGAGAGTGACCTGCTGTGGCACGTCAGGCTCCAAAGTGATAACTTCATGCAGAGCAGGAATGCTGTTTACCTTTCCCACTGTGACCTTATCTATGTGTACCTGCTGACATCTGTGCAGCAGAACATGGCGCCGCCTTCATGTTGCAGCTGCAGTGAATCGGCCAGCGTGGTCACGGATAGCCCAAATCAGCCCGATAAACAGTTTGTCACAGGGCCAGGCAGGAAATCCTCCCCTTATGTACAGCTTACTGTGCAGGAATACCCCATTGGCTTAATCTCCTGGCAGACGCTAACAGGCTTCAATCTGCTTGAAGTATGACTGAGCATCTTTTTTGTTTTCTTTAAAGTGGAAGGAAGGAGGTCAATCAAAAATGTGACCAACTTGAAGTAGGATTGTATATTTGAAGAGGTCATATCCATGTGTGCCACCAGTCCCAGCTACCTGTCTACCCTTTCACCTGCATGTGTGTGTGTGTGTGTGTGTGTGTGTGTGTGTGTGTGTGTGTGTGTGTGTGTACACTCTGTTAGTAGACAAGGACACCGTGCTAACTTTTCTGTGTCCTGTGCAGCTGTTAAGATCAAGAAACCCATCAAGACAAAGTTCAGATTGCCCGTCTTTAACTGGGTGGCCCTGAAACCAAACCAGATCAACGGGACTGTCTTCAATGAGATCGATGATGAGAGGATACTGGAGGTGAGTTAGCAACTATTAAGTGCATTCCCCCTGCCTCAATTCTATGAAAACAGAACACTAACCGAGCCCCTGATGCCGTCTTAAAGGACCTAAACGTGGATGAGTTTGAGGAGATGTTTAAGACCAAAGCTCAGGGTCCTGCAATCGACCTCAACATGGGCAAGCAGAAGGTCATTCAGAAGGGTCCCAACAAGGTGACGCTACTGGACTCCAACCGAGCGAAGAACCTGGCCATCACACTGAGGAAAGTGGGAAAAACTCCTGAGGAGATCTGCAGGGCCATTCAGATGTAAGCCACTTCAATCTGAAACATTCAAAGAAATCCATATTTGGTCCTCTGACGTGCTTCCTCTGCATGTTGTTCTTTAAACGTTCTGTCTTTTTTGTATTCAGTGAACTTTGTTTTGTACTTTCTGCATCCTTTCAGATTTGATCTGCGCACTCTGCCTGTGGACTTTGTGGAGTGTCTGATGCGTTTCCAGCCCACGGAGAACGAGATTAAAGTCCTGCGGCAGTTCGAGAAGGAGCGCAAGCCTCTGGAGAGCCTGACGGACGAGGACCGCTTCATGATGCAGTTCAGTAAAATCGAGCGGCTGATGCAGAAGATGACCATCATGGCCTTCATCGGGAACTTCTATGAGAGCGTGCAGATGTTGACACCGGTGAGAAACAGCTTCTCGATATATTGGACATGGCAACTGTGCAAACTGTAGGACTGTTTCCTGTTTGTGTAATGTGACACTTTCTCATCTCGTCTCCTTTTTTTAATCCTCAGCAACTTCATGCAGTGATCGCAGCATCTGTGTCCATCAAATCATCACAGAAACTAAAGAAAATCCTAGAGGTAAGTTAATCATTTGTGTCAGGGGTGAACAATGAAGTAAAACTATTACCCGGTTTCCATTTTGACATTCCTGTTCGTCTTGTTCATCAGATCATCTTGGCACTTGGAAACTACATGAACAGCAGCAAAAGGGGAGCAGTGTACGGATTCAAACTGCAGAGTTTAGACCTGGTAAGTCGCCTCTCTCTGTCAAAAAAAAGCTTTCTACGGGGCGCTGGTGGCGCAGTGTTTTTAAAAAAATATTTTTTTTTTTTTATTAGGTGCAATAGAGTGACAAACTGGTGACATATACATAACAAATGAGGCACAATAAAACAAGCAGAAAAGGTCAGGACAACGACTCCAAAATACAGTAAAGAAAATAAAATAAAAAATAAAACAAAGACATCAATAGACACACATCAGACTACAATCAGCAAATACATTACAAAACTATATGAAATACCGAAGAAAGGATACAAGAAGTGAAAAAAGCGAGAGAGAGAAGGGGAGGGAGAGAAGGTGCTTAGTAAAGGGGACTTGAGTGGTGGAAGAGAGTTGAGGAGTTGAGCAGTGTGTATGGTATGTGTTGAATATGTTGATGTTGAACAATGTTGTGGTGTGAGAGGTGAGAGTTTGTGTAATGATGATGTCTTAGCGGTAGTTGACTGCAGCCGGGGTTTAGGGTTTGGTTTGAGCGTTTGATTTGATTGGCGGGGAGGATGGAGGGAGAGGCAAAGCTATTATTTTTATCTTCTTTGGCCGGGTCCTGCAGCAGCAGCCCCCAGACCCTCAGGAGGGGACTTCACTTGCAGGACCCGTGGCGCAGTGGTTAGTGTGCACGCCCCATGTATGGAGGCTGTAGTCCTTCAAGCGGGCGGCTTGACTCTACCCACTGTCCTATTTCTCCATTAAAGGCACAAAAAGCCCAAAAATAAATCTTTAAAAATAAAAATAAAAAGCTTTCTACCTTTCTTTAAAAGTGTTTTATAAACTTTTCCCCTCTCTATCTCTGCACAGCTTCTTGATACCAAGTCAACAGACCGAAAGCTGACGTTGTTACACTACATAGCCAACGTAGTGAAGGAGAAATACGCCCAAGTCGCTCTCTTCTACAACGAGCTGCACTACGTGGAGAAAGCTGCAGCAGGTGAGTGGAGTTTTCTTTACAGCGTTCTTTTGTGACCCCTCAGAGTCCATCTTGGGGGGCTAGCATGAGCACTCATACATGTGGTGGTGTTCACAGTGTCGTTGGAGAACGTCCTGCTGGATGTGAGGGAGCTGAACAGAGGCATGGAGCTGACGAGGAGAGAGTACAGCATGCACGGCCACAACACCATGCTCAAAGAGTTCATCGCACACAACGAGAGCAAGCTGAAGAAGCTGCAGGATGATGCCAAGATCGCACAGGTAACATGATCACACATCACTTTGTGTGGGAAGTCTTTGTATAAGGTGGTCTGATTTGTATGATCTCAAATGTCTCTGTCCTGTTTTTGAAAGGACGCCTTTGATGAGGCGGTGAAGTTCTTCGGGGAGAACGCCAAAACGACTCCGCCCTCTGTCTTCTTCCCTGTGTTTGTAAGATTTGTGAAGGCTTACAGGGTGAGTGAAACAGTCTCTGTTAAATTCACAAGAAACACATGGCCAGCTGGATGAACTACACACTAATAAAGTACCTGTAAAAGTACAACCTCTAATCTCTAATTTCACTTAAATGTGTCCCTACCAAAACTTACATTAACCGCAGTTTGTGGTGGAATTTCTGTAGTTATTTAGATTATAATGTACAGATGTCATTATGTTTATTCACTGTTCTCTAATGTCAGTCAGACCTGACAGACTTCAGTTGTTATTAGAACACCAAGTACTGCTTAGAGAGTGTCAGCTGTTCTTCCTGATATCTGCTGGATGTTTGGTAGACTTATTGTCTGCTCCAGTGTTATAGACGTCACAGTTTAGTCTAGGTGGGTCAATGTGACCCTGATAATGATAATGTCTTTTAGGATATATGCGATTTCTTTCAAAAAGTTCTGCAGGTGTGATTGAGCAAGACACGAGTACAGAAGTGTGATGTTGAATCATGTCTCCTCATGAGTATTCATCTGATGTATAAACTTTCATCAACGTAAGCCATCTGAGTCAACTGAGTCTTATTGTGTGAAGTCAAGTCTTAATAATTTCCTCAACACAGTTGACCGACTCAAGTTTGTAGAAGACTCTGATGTCTCTAGCTGCCACTTTAGCCACAATGTGTTTACATCAAGCAGAGATGAGAAGCATGTTACAGAAGTCTAACACGCTCACTGCTGTGCTATTATTTCTCACTTTAAGTCACAATAGCATCAGGGGAGGATCAGTGTGAGGATGCTAAGATGGTTTGAAATGAACTTGGGCATTGTGTGTCTGTGGGCTTTACATCAATACTCATCCTGCTGCTTTCACTATAGCATTGTTTGTTTTTCCTTTTTTTATACTAAAACTAACACTCGAGTGTTTTACAAACACACATCAGAGTTAAACAGCTGTTACCCTGGCTGCTTTATTTCAGCTCCTTTACATGCATCTTTTTTTCTTCCTAACACCTCTGAACCATGTCAATGACTTCAGACACTAAATGTTATGACACTAAAAATAGAATCACATCAGAAAAGACTTTAATGTCATGTGATCTCCTCCTCCTCCTCAGCAAGCGGAAGAGGACAACGAGCAGAGAAAGAGACAGGAGCAGATCCTGATGGAGAAACTTCTAGAACAAGAGGCCTTGATGGAGGAAGACCAGAAGGTAAGACTTCTCTTCTCCCTCATCTCCTCAAACCTTGACCTCCCCCATCCTGCTTTCTAGGGCAGGAGACCCCGGAGGTTCATGACAAACAGAAGGTTAGTCAGTTTTTCCTCCTGACTGCTGATCACAGGATTAGTTAAGCTCGCCCAGGGTGTTGTCATATTTAGTTCTGCAGTCAAACACTTGGCTGAGCCACATCACATCGAGTGAGGATCAGCAGTTAGATTTTCTTCATGGTTAAATTAACTCCAACAGCCACTAACTTTCTGAGATGAGTTTTGTGTGGAGCTAAAATAAGTGAGCTGAAGGAAACGGCAGGTGGTAGAATGTTCCCAGAATTGTCGATAATACTCATGACTTCTTGATAGATTTTTAAATGTGGGTATTGGGTGTGTGTGTGTGTGTGTGTGTGTGTGTGTGTGTGTGTGTGTGTGTGTGTGTGTGTGTGTGTGTGTGTGTGTCCTTCTCAGTCTCCATCTCATAAGAACAAGCGGCAGCAGCAAGAGCTGATCCAGGAGCTCAGGAAGAAACAGGTGAAAGACAGCCGGCATGTCTACGAAGGCAAAGATGGAGCCATTGAGGACATCATCACGGGTAACGTCATCCCATCCTGTGTTCACACACACACACACACATGCAGGGCGCTGTGCATGAAGATCCTCTTTGGTGCTGTACATTCAGTCATTAACAAAGGGGATTCTAAACCAACTAACACAATGACTTCAGCTCTTTTTAAAAATCAACTGTCAGATGTTTGAGCACTGGAGGTTTAACCCAACAAGTACAAACATGACCTGACAGTTCAGCTAAGCCAATGACGTCTGACGATCAGTGCTGATCTTATCTGCTTTGTCTTTTGCTTTATAACAATATTTGTTCATAGACGGGCAGGCCGGGCTTTGAATAGCAAATAAAATAAATAAATCATTTGTTAACATTTAACAATTAACATTTAACATTGTTAAAGGGTTATGAAGAGAGCCACTAGTGGAACAAATGCTGTACAGAAGAACATTAAGAGGAACACACTTTTCATCACATTCTAATCAAATATTGTACTTCAGTTTGAGACTGGTACTTTTGATATTTAGAAAATCCAGTGACTATATACCTGCCGGTTATTCATTATTAGAAACAAACATTGCTGTGGATCTCTGAGGGGTTTCTTTCTTTGGAAAGTTGAACTGATGAAGATTAAACATGACAGTGCTCTCTGCTGGACAAACGGCTGCATGTTATGAAGACAGTCCTTCTAAACTCAAACATATTAATGCTATGTCGTGTCACTTTAGCTGGCCGTATACAGAAGAACTGATGAAGGGTAGTTTTACTCTTCTAGTCAGGAATGAACGTGCTAAACTCGATGAAGCACCAGAAACATGATCATCTGATACAATGCATTTTTATAGATTATAATGTTTTGTTTTAAATTACAATAGAACTTTAAGAGTAATATGCTACTTACATGTTAATACATTAGTTTTAACAATACATCACTATATATTAATTGTATGTATTTTTATCATATACATTCATATTTCAAGGAGAGTTTTTCACTCAGATCTCTTAAACAACTGTTCTGTTTTCTGACTCACAACCAGAAAGAGTTTATATAAAAACTAGTAAAAAAAGTTCAAGGTTAATAAATGTGTTAGTCCCGCCCCCGCCCTGGCCCCTCCTGGTCCTGTTGTTGGGTATTTGCTTAGTGCTAACCAGTGCTTAACCCCTGTAGGAGTCTGCTTTTCTTAAATTGTCTCTGTCTTGTCTTTGTCCTGGCTGTTGTCCTTGTTGTGTTGTTTCAATGCAGTGCTGAAGACCGTGCCGTTTACCGCCCGCACAGCCAAGCGCGGCTCTCGGTTCTTCTGCGAGCCCGCCCTCAATGACGAGTACCATTACTAAGCTTGTAGAACTGTCTCTCTGCTCTCAGGTCGCTGGAACAAAACATTCTCTCTTCTTCTCCTCCTTCCTCTGCATGTTCTCCTCACACTCCTCCTCTCTTAACCGACACACTCAAACCTCACACTTTGGACCCTGAGACACACACACACACACACACACACACACACACACACACACACACACACACACACACACACACACACACACACACACACACACACACACACACACACACACACACACAGATGTTTTTGTGTGTTTGTGTGGTTTTTCCCCCTCACTTCCTGAGCATGACTTGGTGTTGGGGTAATGGTTTTCTCTGCACACCTGCATGAAGTGTGACACCCTCATTTATCATCATTATTTTTCATCCGCCATGGCAAACCATAATGTCACAGAGGAAACCGTCTCCAAGGTCACACTTCATCTGTTCTGACAGGAGAGTCCAACTGGTGTTTACTCATCAAGTAACAGCAAAGTTAAACTGCCATCTAGTGGTGACATATAGAATACAATCATATCTATGAGTAGAATTTAAAGATCCAGGTTGATCAGCACCAAACATGTCACATATTTATGTCACATGTTTAGTCTTTTGAATTACAGTTGTGTCATCATCTACATGGAATAACTAACATCATCATTGTGTTCATTTCTGTGGCATTACAACTTGCTTTGTGTCTTTCCATCACCGTTTTGTTTAAATATAAAAGTTTGTTCATTTTCACAGCTGCTTCTTGCATGTTAAATGCCTAATGCCTGCTGCCTTCCCACAATGCACCCCTGCTCTCCCACTTGGTCTATATGCTGTGCTTGCTCCTGCTGACAGGTCTCTGTCAAATGACATTTCATGGTCTCCATTGTGTCCACATATAATCAATCATGAACTTTACAGCTGTGCATGTCTGCAGCTGCATGCATGCATGTGTGTGTGTGTGTGTGTGTGTGTGTGTGTGTGTGTGTGTGTGTGTGTGTTTTCTAACATGCAACCAGGCTCTGGTGCTGGATTCACTCTTGTTTGTGCCACTTCATCTGTTACCAGTGTTTCCCTGGCTGCTTGCATGCTTTGTTTGGTTTTTGGAGAAGATGCTGTTGAAAGACACAATGCTGCTGTGTGCTGGAATCATACTTGTTTATTTCAGTTCTCAGTTGCTCTGCACTGGACTTGAATACAGGCTTTTCTTCTGTGCTGCTGGTAGCCGCTCTGCAAAGCAAACTGAAGTAATAACACAAAAAACAAAAACCGTACAGAAGCTTTACATGCAAAGCTCTACAGAAGCTTTGATTCTCCTCTCTGCCAGTTGAACCAGTTTAACACCCTGCTGCTCTGTCCTCTCTCATGCCCTTACCCGACTAGAGCCTTCCTCCCTCATGCAGCCTGCTGCCACTCTGCTTCGCTCCTGCAGTGCAAGCCAGTGTGTATCTAAGGCTGACATGTTCAACCTCCTCCTCCTGCAGTTTTAACCTCCATTTTGTCTTCTCTTCATCTAGCCCTAAAGAAGAATAATATTACTAAATTTCCCAATGTCCACTCGAGGGTAAGGAACTCCTCCAGTAGCACCCCTGTAGTTCTGGATGTGTCCCAAACCTGGCAAGCATCTCTTTATTACCTCTATCCTGTTTAGACTGTCCTCTCTTCTGTTTCCTCCTCCTCTTCTTTTTATCACCTTCACCACCTTCAAATTTGAATGTCTGATGATTAGTCAAATCTCTATTTCTAGTAGTTTATCCTCTCCTGTTGTAAGGGGGAGATGCATCCTGGTTTTACAAGATGCATGGAAGGCTTTCTAGATTTCTGGCAGAGGCTTCTTAAGTCAAAACCCCCGCGGCCTGTCTCAGTTGTAACAACCAGAGACAGCTGACCTGCGAGGTTTTTTCTTTCTGTGTGGATCTCACGCTGCTTTGACAGACAGGCTGCCAGCACTCTGAGCATGTCGGCTCATCAAAATGCCATGACGAAGCTGACTGACAGATCTTTTACCCCCCCCCCACCCCCCACCCCTCATCCAACCCCAATCCAATGTCTTCTTCCCTCACAGATCTGAGGAATCAGCCTTACAGGCGAGCCGACGCTGTGCGTAGGAGTGTCAGGAGACGCTTTGATGATCAGAACCTGCGGCCGGGGAACAACGGCGAAGTGGTCGTGTGATGAGGGGAAGCGGAGCATGTGCTGGAGATGGGGGGGGGGGGGGGGGGTGAAGGATGGAGAGGGCGTGTAGCAACAAAGGAAGGATGGAGCGGAGGTTGGATGCAGAATGAAGGACGATAAGTGAAAGTTGTAGCAGCCATAGAGTATGTAAATATATTACATAAGAATACACGTTATTCCATGTCTGTGGTTCAGAAGCAGCTGAGATGTTGAAGGACTGAGACACGTATGGGACTGAATTTAAAGTGTCTGAAAGGCTGATTGACAAACCTTGGACAAGATAAGTGCCTGAACATATTTTTTTGTGGTTTTAACGTTACTCTGTCTGATGACTGTTTTTATACTCCCACTCTGAGCAATACGAGTTGACCTGGCTTTAATTTGTAAGATGTGTCTAACTGGACTTGCAGTGGCCTTAAGAGCCGCGTGAAGACATGCTTCCTCGGATATATAACGTAGAATGTAATGGGACGTGTTCCCTTTAGCTGCATAATACATCCGTCAGTGTTGGGGTTTCACACCGTGTGGTGTTCGGTACATTCCGATGCTCTTTTCCATTCATGGTTCATACAGATGTGCTCAAACTGCACCTTTTTTTTGTTGTTGTTGTTGTTACATCTCATGAGGCTTCAACTTTTACTGAAAGGGCTGATTATCAGGCAAGAAGACAGAAAAGAATAAAAACTTTATATTTGTATTAAAGAAAGTGTAAGGGGAAGATGAAAGCTGAACAGAAAAGACATCCAAAGTGATCCGTTTCTAAACATTACAGTCAAATGTGAATTGTATATAAAAGGTTACAGTAAAGTCTGTAGCTCCTAATCCTGAAAAGAAAGTTGCCTTCTCAAGTCTAAATCTACCGTCCATTTGAAATGATGTACTTCTGTAGCAGCACCGCATGTTAGCCTTTTGCAGAATAGAATACATTTCTAACAAATGTAACACCTTTGCAAACAATTCTAAACCTACCTGAGGATCTCATTGTCACAACTGGATAGAACTAAACATTTCATCTCTGTCGTTTTGTTTTCACATATTAATTAAGCTGCAGGTGTCTGTGTCTTCTCTCTTCATTGTAATTTTAATGTATAGTATTTAACCACTGAAAGGATTCCTTGAAGCTCATGTTTCCATCTGTGTCGTCATCGTCATGAAAAATAGCAAAACAAAGTACACAAAACCAATTTTCCTAAATGTACAGATATTTTGCTACAAACTGTTTTTTTTTTTACTTCACTCACATTACCAGATGGTTAATATTGTACATATTGTTTAAACTAAAGTTTTCATTGCCTTGTGCTATACAACTTGAATGTTATTTTAACTTATAGTTTTGTTTCCATTTTTTTATTGTATATTTAATTAAGCCAAATGCAGCCAGAATCTTCTCCAGCTGTGTGTTTTAAATCAGATCATCTCACTGTCATGCAGGTCGCAGCAGGTCACTGAATCTGAATGCAGGTGTGTCATAAAGTGTCAAAGCCAGTTACGAAAAAACATGGAACGTGGTCACAGCGGAACTCTGTAATAGCACACCTTAATTCTGATTTAACACGTTTCTATTGGTTAACCTGTGATCAGCTGGATGAGAGGCGTACTGACACACCCTCCAGTAATCATCTCCACTGAAGCACGTGCTGCCAGTCATCTCTTCTGTCTCAACCGCACCGTCTGTAACAGTGACTTTTGTCTTACTGGGTAATACTGGCATGTTTTCTTTTTACGTTCACCTGAAATGTCATTCAGGCACTTTGTGCTTATTACAAAATAACAAGCTTTTCTTTAACTAGGTGATTTGAGATTTTCAATGAATATGTTCAAATAAACTATTTACATTGACTATGGAAATGTTTATCAGAATGTTTATTTTCAGTTTTCTCACTACAACCCTAAACATAACCCTCGGTTACTCTTCAGTTCTTGTTTATGGCGGTAAAGAGAGGTGTTGATGGAGGTGTTTGTTCTGTTGTAATGAAAAGGAAAATTAAAAATTTATTAGTTTGTCCATGTTGAATGGTTTGAACAAACGTTTCCCTGTATAAAGTCAGAAATAGAGTCCATGCAGCTGACATCTCAATAGACTTTGACCTTATTGATTTCCTCAATCATCCAAACGGAGACATCGTTCATTGAAACAGCTTTTTATTACATTACACTACAGTATCATTTTTAACAATTGCTCCAATTAAAACCATGGTGGACCATTTCTCCAGAGTAGAACTGCAGTTCAGTTCAAATTACAAGTTTGTTTTCACTACTGCTGATAGTTTTCAATGACAAACCATTTTCTCTCTTAATATTTTCCAAGGTGAAGGCGTCAGTTTGACAAACCAAGCTGAATATAAAAAAATGATTAGCAATGGAAAACATGTACAACTACAGGCAACTTAAAAAAAAAAGAGAGCAACAAAATCAATCTGATTTTGACTGATTGGTACAGTCTCCTGATATCAATTAACCTCCAAGCAAGTGTTGAAGCTCAGTGTAGCACATCCCTGTGAATACCAGAGAACAGAGTAACCTCACACAGTCTGTCCAGGCCGGTGTGTGTGACCAGAACAGTCAGATGAGCTCAGGGAGGAATGCTTGTTTGGAGAATTGTACAATCACAAATAAAAGACCAGAAGAAGTGTTGTCATCAAGGTGCATCCAGCTGTTCCAGTAAAGTTCTTCTTCTTTTCTCCAGCTCTCCTTCACTCAGCTCACTGCCTGATGTATCCCAGCCGCCCTGAACACAACACAAACACTTACTACTGAACATTCGGTGCTTGAGTCTCCATCAACTTAAACAAACCATTAAAACAGAAACCCACCTCCTCCTTCACTGCTTTTCTTTTAGGAGACTTCTGTTTGGAGTCCGAGCGAGGTTTCCCACGAGACTTGTCGTTCTCTTTGTCTTTCTCTAGGTCCTTTTCACGCTTTCCATCCCGCTCTCTCCCTCTCTTCTCATTGTCAGACTCTGGTGATCCCTGGTCATCAGAATAACCATTAGTGAACACTCAGTCATAACATGCAAATTTAAATTAAATTAAGACCCCTAAAAAAAAAAAGTTCCATGTCCTTGTAAACTTACAGACTTGTGACGTCTTTTCTTGCCCTTCTTCTTGTGCTTCTTGGACTTTTTATAGCTTCTCTCTGTTTCAGACAGAAAAATTCAGTTATCTCCAAACTTGCCAATACTGCTCCACTTCTTGTGAAGGATAACATACAGAAGACGTGACCTTTAGAAGCCACTCACCAGATTCACCACTAGACGAGCGTTCAGAGGGAGATTTGGACTGTGACCTCTTCTTCTTCTTGTGGTATTCCTCCTCCTCAGACTCTGAGCCCTGATGAAACAATACAAGTGAGAAGTTCAGAGATTGGTTAAGGCATGATGGGAGCAGCAGAGGTTATTTGTTTGCCCACAGCTCCTTGTCTTATGTAAGCAGAGTGCTGAGGTCTACTGACCGATCGAGAGCGGGATCGTTTCCTGTGGTGCTTCTTGGACTTCTTTGAGTGCTTTTTTGTCTTGGAGTGGTGATGTTGGCACTCATGCTGTTAAAAAAAAAGGGTATACCATGTTACACACAATCCTTGCTATCACAGCCCATTCCTACTGTGATGTCAGACTTACCTCTAAGACATGCATGAAATCTTTGAATATCCGTTTCCTCTCTGACTCCAGAGTCACGTCTTCAAATGCAGATTCTTTTAAGAATCTCTCTCTGACCTGAAATGTTTTAAATGTTACTCATCATGAAAAACAAAGTACAATCATTTTTAAGACTAGAAATGAATTAAGGGCATAACTTAAATGAAGGACCTACCCCTTCCCATGAAGCCTCTGGTTCCAGAGGAGGTGTGGCCTGCTTCAGCATGTTCTTAAAAGCTGCTTCTTTCCTTTTCATCTTCCTCGCTTCCTCCTTCTCGCGCTCCCTCTCTCTGGCTTCTGCCTTCTCCAGTAACTGTGAACAGGACAGAGAAGGGGTTCATCTAGTGTTAATTAAGACTAGAATCAGAAAAGGAAGAGTCAATAATCACACCTGAAAGTGACAGCCAACTTTCTCAATATATGTAAACTTAGACATTTTATTCTTTCAATACACTTGTTTACCGGCGTCTGTGTTTGTCTTAAGTTACTACATAGGATTTGTGAAAATCTGGAAGGGAAGAAAAGGTATGTAGGGCATGAAGTCTTACGCTGTTGAAAGCGAGCTTTATGTTTCCTGCATCCAGTGTGGTGGCTCTCTTATCTGAGCTGATGACAGATCCAAAGTCATCAAAGCTGGTGTTGACTTCCACCAGAAAGCCTTTGTCCTGGCAGCAAGAGCAAACAAGAAGGTAAGAGGAATAATCAGTAGTTCTACAGCAAAAAAAACAAACAGCTGAAAGAAGAGACTAATACGAGAATGTGTATAATCCTTCAACAGATGGCAGATATGAATACAGCACTGTTACCTTTAAAATATCTTTGATGATCCTCTTTTCATCGTGGTAGCGCGCCTTCAAGTCTTCAACATAGAATTTGAACAGATCCAGGGGAGTAGAACCTGCATGATATAGATGATAAAAGATGAAGCATAAACTAAACAAGAAATATACCAGAACCTCTTAAAGTTTGAATGTTTTAGGAAACTGAAGAGCTTAAAGACACAGTACAACAGGGAGCTGTCGTGGTTAATAAACTATTTACACCATGAGCTTTGTATGTTTTATTTCTGTGTTCATGTCATGTGTTGTTGTCTGCATGTCATGTCCACGTGCGTCAGAGCATTGAGTTCATGCAGACATATGGAGCCACGTGTGCCGGGGCATGCTGTCCTACCAGGCTGGCCCAGCATGTTGGCGAAGCGGATGTCTGAGCTCAGAGTCGGGTACATCTCCATCCAGGCAGACATGGAGTGAAGCTGGCCATGATCGTGGAGCTCGTCCAGAAATTTCTGAGAGAATAACACAACAGATAACATAAATATAATTACAGGAAATAAGAAACAAACTCCAGGTTTTTTTTTTAAAGCTGGAGCATAATATTACTTTGGCAATGTGAGTAGTGGGTTCAGTACTTTTCTCTAACATGTTTCACATTAGAGACCTTCATGTCTCTCACCTGGAACGCCTCTCTGTTTTTGCGCTGTCGTCTCCTCTCCCTGAGAAGAGTCTTCTGTTTCTCTTCTTCCTCCTCCTTCTCCAGCGCCCGAATGTGCTCCTCAAAACAAATGAGTGCATCCTCTTTGTCCATATCTGTAAGCAGATTACAACAGCATCAGCAGGCCGAACTCAAGAAGTTTATATTGACACAGAGCCAGCTGAACCTGAGGTTGAAATGTGGCTTCAAATGAAGAAAGAAAACAAAGACATTGACATCTGCTCTCTTACTCTGCAGCTCCTCGTCCTCTGCAAAGGTAGGGTTGTCCAGCAGGTATTGTTGGGCCTCAGACCAGGTGGTGCGGTAAGTGACATTTGCCATGTTGTCCAAAATGTTCTTCAAAGCTTCCCAGTTCCTCTTTCTAAGCTGCTTGGCTTGTTCCTGGACACAGTTTGTAAAAGAGGAATGATGTGAATTGTACCAGTGTTTACAGTAACGAAGTAAAGCATATATGATGCAGGCAGATGAAGACTGCAAAGTGCGTGTTTCTACTTGATAGATGTACAAAATCTTAACTTAAAACGTATGGGGACTTTGGGCACAACAGTCCAAGAGTCTTACCTTCTCTTTCTTAGCCAGGTAGAACAAAACATCTTCATAGATCTCCAGCCGGTCTCTCTCTGGCACACAGCTCCACACTTCCTGCTCATTGAACATCTGCTCGGCTTTCCTGGATTACAAGTAGACACAACTGAGTTTAGAATATGTTCACACAATAGCCCACATGAGGGCAGCATTTTACAAACTAAATTTAACTTAAATTAAAAAAAAAAAAAAATCATAACAGGTAATTTAGGTGTGAAGGACAATTGTTTTTCATGATCTGCAATGACATTTCTCTATTTCTAAGCCAGCCCCAAAGAGTCACAGAAAAATGTTCAAGCTTCATAAGGTATTAAACTTGAGGACACACACACAGAGACACACACACACACACACACACACACACACACACACACACACACACACACACACACACACACACACACACACACACACACACACACACACACACACACACACACACACACACACACACACACACACACACACACACACACACACACACACACACACACACACACACACACACACACACACACACACACACACACACACACACACACACACACACACACACACACACACACACACACACACACACACACACACACACACACACACACACACACACACAGAGACACACAGAGACACACATATACACACACACACACAAACAGCCCTGCTATCTAGTCTGGCTGCCTGTAGTGTGCCATCCCAGATTAGAGCCCCAGTCATCACAGCAACCTCAGTGCCAGTTGAACTCTTACTGGCACTCTGTCAAGGTCACCGGTCGATCTGTCCACCCCGATGATGACCTTCACCACAGTGAAAAAAACCAGAGCGCGCTGGTGAACTGATAGTGTCACGCAAGATGAAGATTGAGGATTAAAGATTTGAAATATCTGCAAAGTTCTTAATGCATAACCGATAACCCTACTTTGAACTGAAACTTCAAGTTTTCAAGTGAAAAAAAAGTGTGGACCCACTTCACTTGTATACATCAATCACAATGTGTTGTAATTTATAATGTTTGTGTTGGATTTATAAGAAACGTGTATTCAAACCACTAAGAGTAAAGATAAAACACAAAAGGATTTAAAGTAAAGTCCAATTAAAGCGGTCATATACGCCTCGTTTTAAAACACTGGGGCCCACACACTCCATGTTCCTGAAATCTGCACACACACTAAAAGGTAACACTATGTTATAGTGAACACAGTTTACAGGTCAGGTCAAGCTAAGCTTAAAGCTAGCAGTGTTATAACTGCATGACTTTAGGCACAGGGCATTGATGACCTTTCAATGAGCCAGTGTGAATAACAATATTGACAATTCAGGGAACCACAAATCAATAAAGGCAAAAAAACAAATCACTGCAGCTCCTACTTGTATCTGGTGGTAGATGTCATCTTGTCGTGGTTCTCCAAGAACCTCTGAAAGGTTTCTTTGGACTCCTTGTATTTAATTCTGGCCTCCTCTTTTTCCTCCTTCTCTGTTTGGACTTTGTAGGCATTGAACGCCTGCTTCTTCTCGCTCAGTTTGGGAAGCGCACTTTGAAGACAAAGATAAATGACAAACTGAAGTCAGTGGGCATTGTATTCAACAGCTATGATGAAACATTCTTAAAAGTGGTCTCAGGAGAATAGTGCACCTGTAGCGAGGATCATTGATAATCATTTTCATAGCCTGCTCCCAAGAGGAGTTGGAGGACACACCCTGAAACAGAGAAAACACATTTCAGTATCATGGAGGCAGACAATCTCAAGCAAATATGATAAAAGTGCAATGGACATTTTTTAAATATAAGGACAATTAAATGTTTTAAAGTCATATTAAGAAATAGCTTGTGAGACAGCCACAAGAACAATGAGCTGTGTTGCTTAACTCACAGCAGTCAATATGTTTAACTACTTATAGTTGTTGGGTTCAGTGGTGTGGAGAGGCAATAATTCAAACGAGTGCCATTGCAGACTTATGCAAGTGTCCTTTGCGCCACTCGCATCTCTCAGGGAGTGGCTCCATCATCCATTATGAACTGATTCCACCATGCGCCTGTCTTGTTACTTGTCACAGTTATTCTAACTCACTGAGGCATGCCTCTTTCTCTCAGTGTCTTAATCCCCCCCAGCCCCATGCCTTTGATCCAATGAAGCTAATCATAAAGACAGAGCCATTAAGATCGCACTGAAAATGGCAAGCAATCTCAAGAGAGCTTTGTGCACAAAATTAAAAAGAGCCTAAATATAGCTGCATTCAAGGTGGGTGGTGCTGGACCAGCCTGCACCATACATACATGCACAGCAACAGGAGGTGCAGCTTAACAATCATGTTAAGACCTCCCAGGGGCTCATCAGGAGGAGGGAGGATTAGGTGCAGATCAAAATGCATAGTATGTGATGGTAAACTCATCAGGCATTAGGAGAGACTGATGTGGTATCTATCTGTATCTATTTCAATTCATTTTAAAGTTCTATAAACTTCTGTTTTCCAATGTTCAGTTTCATGTAATAAGCAGCCCTTAATGATAAAACTCATTAAACACTGATTAATAGTTTTTCAGTTGCACTTTAAAAGTTACAAAAACTAAACACTTCTAATATTGAAGCAGCAGCCTATCATGCATTGTATCCCATCATGCTTTGTGCTGGACAGAATAGTTGGCTGTTATGTGTGTTGTTTATGTTTGAACATGTAGTTGTTACTTGTTGTTGGAGTTGTTAAAGTCAGTATTCAGAGGATGTTGTTTTCTCTATTTAGATGTCATTTAGTGTTATTCTAGGGGTTTCTTCTTTGTTTTTTTTGACAGTTCCTTTTCTGACGCCAGCTGAACTCTGCCAGTGTGTCTGACTTTATGTCCCCTTCAGTGAGCATCATTAAAAAGGTTGAAATTGTAAAAACCCCGTGTAAGGGACAGCTTTATAAGTATAAGTATTGTTTACATGAAATACTTTAAACAAGTATTTGTGTAAAATGTTACACCTTGTCACATTCCTGTTGGCTGGCTATACTCTAGTGACTCAATGATTTAGGCTCTTTCTGACCTGATTTCTAAACGTTGTGATTGATTATCAACTTGGCTGAATTTCAGCTCCATTGCACGTCGTTTGTTGTGCAGTTTACAGTAGTGCTCAAAAAATCAATATGGAAATATATCGTCATATGCTCCTTGCAAAAACATGAATCGATGCAGATGTTACAGAATCGATATGGCTCACAATAACACCTGCTCTGGGTTTTTATTTCTAGGATCTCTGAGGACCTGAATTGAAGTGTTTTAAGTTGTCGGATCCTCATGCCTCTGCTGTTATTCTAAACAATGAAGAACAGCTGTTGTAGTGAATTCTGTGAAGAACGTGGTCATTATTTAAATCAAATGTATATCACGATTTGTATCGTAGTGTGGCCTCTGTATCGTGAATCTTATTGAATTGTGAGGTTGTGGGAAATACCCAGCTCTAGTTTACAGGGGGACATCATGGCCTGATGCCGACTGGTAAGATAAATGGCATTAGGGGAAAATGTCTGAACTACAGCAGGAGGAGGAATAGCAATTGTTTTTTCACACACAGCATTTGCAGCAATTTCGCTCGTTTTACCTCCCTCTTTGTCTGAAAAGATTTGCCTTCTGGCCACACTCAGCATTTGACTTGAGAGATTTTCATCGACTTAACAACAACAAAAAAATCATCACTATAGAGTTCTGTAGCTGCAGTTAGTTTCTTCTGCATAAATCTTCTAATTTAGGAAGATGTTGGTCTGCCCAGTGCTCAGCAGGAGTGTACTGATAAGACTGTTTATGTTAGGAGATAACAGGTAGTGATTTGTATTCATGACGTCAGAGGCTCTGGCATCATGAATGCAAGAAACACACAGTGACTTTTTTTGTTTCTCCAAAACTATAAATATGAGCATGTATGCATGGGTCGTCTTGTTCTTTTTCTTTTAGAAAATGTATTGATATAGTTTGCCATCAGGCATAATCTGCTCTTTGTCTGACATCCTGAACAATAGTTGCTGATGCAGAAATAGTGACTCACAGACAGGCTGAAAAAATGTGTCTGTACATTTTATACAACACAGCACTGAGACAGGCTGCAGACACACATTCAGCTCCACTCAAAGTGACGAGGCATCACGTCTCCGGTCTTGGAGACATTTTCACTCTTAACTTTTATTTTAAAACTGTCTTATTATATTTCAGACATGTTTTTGTTATTTTAATGAATTATTTTAGAATCTCTAATTGCTGTAGTGTTAATTTGTACAGACTGTGGGTGGATTTCATTTCATTTCAAACCTTTTATTTCACCACTACAGCACCCCTGGGTGGGGTTTCCAGAGCAGCTTAGGGCTGTGCCCGACACAGACGGAACAAACTGTGAGCCTAACTCTTCAGGAACATGTTCTGAGGTGGACTGTTTAACAGAATCCATTTCAATAAGTTAAGTCCAGTTTGTGAATCTGTGTCTACAACACTGAAAGGTTTGCAGAGCAGATAACATTACATTTAAAATGTGAGGACACATTGTGTATTTTAATTGATGTTTTTTTTTTTCTTAATCTCATATTTCTTTAGAATGAACAAATTTCATATTCATCTCCTCTGTGGTTGTGAAAGGTTTGTTTTAATCATTTTTAATGTCTCTTTGTCATGATGCCTTTGAAGTCATGTATGAAGCACTTTGAATCTCCTTGTTGCTAAAATGTGAGTTATAAAAAAAAAACCTTGCCTTCGGGAGCTGCTACTTCACATCCAAAATATTTTAGACTGACCAACATAACAGTTTCAGTTTTTATGGGGCTGGAGACAGTAAACAAAAGCACACTAATGGATCCTAATGTTCAGGAGAGCACAGTCAAACAAGCAGAGTTTTATCTTTGTATTTGATCTGTTAAATGCCAAGTAACAACCTGTACAACAGACTAACAGAGATAACACTGTCTCTTCTGTGTTTAACTCGACCTAATTGAACAGCCTGACGTACCTTCTCTTTCAGCAGCTCTTTGAAGGCCTGCTTGGCCTCCTCTTTTGTATTCCACTTGTACGTTTTCTTTTGAAGCTCTGGCCGTTCTTCCTTTGCGACTTCAACACTGAAGAAAAGATGGATGCATTTGGATGAACTATGTTTGCATGCAGGCTCATAGAGCATTACAGAGCATTTATCAGCTCTTCAAAAACATCTAATGACTAAGTAAACTAAACACATAAACAAGCAAAAACTAAGTGGAATGAGTGCTGTGTACATACAGTGACGGTCATTGTGACCGTGACATGAGACATAACCCGTCACTGTATCAGAGATCATAGTTTACCTGGCTGTGACCTCAGTGGGGGCAGGGCTCTCTGAGGAAGCCACAGGTGCATCTGCAATCTTCACCTCAGCTGCATGATGCACGGCCGCCTGAGACAGTTGCTCCTCCGAGACTGCCATTTTACTTTCCACCTCCATTACTGTTGCCATAGTGGCTGGGATATCTGCAAGCACTGCAGGAGGTGCTGCGGTGCCAGGAGCCACTGCCTCTGACGTTCTGAAATCACACAGTGACAGGTCAAAAGCCAGCACAACACATGAGCACAGGAACGCCAGGAAAATGTCACCCGGCTGGAAAATAAATGCTTACTCCATAAAAATAAAAAGTTCTCCGTCATTAATAATTAAACAGACAAGGGGGGAAGAAATCACTTTCAATAACCGCTGTGTGTTGTTCATAATAAATAGTGCAACAGTGAAGAGTAAGTCAAGGTAAACAGGAAGCTCTTACCCATTTTCCTCAGCTTTGATCATAGCTGGAATAAACAAAAGGAGATGGTTGTTATCATTTCAAAGCACATTGCAAATTAGAGAGCAGCAGAGATAAATGCACATCAGGAGCCACTGTGCGCTCCTGTATTTGTACGTTGTGTGTTTGTACGCCAAGGATTGGCAAAAAACTTCTGATGCATGCAGTTCTTTTTCAAACAAGCCAGGGGCCTTCCGTTCACTGTGCGGTTACTGTAAAGGCTCATCCATGGAGGACGGGGGGGGGGGGGGGGGGGGGGGGGGGACATCACAACAGGTTTGACATCATCAAACAGCAACTTTGTACCTTCCAGATCCTCCAGGTCTTTGGGTTTGGTCCATCTGGACTCCTTCGTCTGAGAGTTGTAATAATAAGGCTTCCCTGTGTCTGACTTGTACTCCTTCCAAGGGCATTTAGATAGCATTTGCTGAAAAGGTGAAATGAAACCAAGGATTACAATAATTCAGTTGTGATACAATGCACAAGAACACTGGTATGTGTATGTATATATATATATATATATATGAGACTATTATTTGTTCAAGGCCCTCAATTATTTTACTCATCCTTGGCTAGATGTAGTTGATTTAAAATATCCCATATTAAACAGATAAAAACAGGTTACAAACTGAATATGTTAACTTATCGGGTGGATAAATGGATGTTTGCTGGCACCTTTTAAGTAGATGTTAGAGCTGTTTTAATGGTGATAAAAGTTTTACCTCTGCAGGAGATTTTAAGTCATCTGGCTTCTCCCATGTGGACTGCTTGGTCTCTGTATTGTAATAATAAGTCTTCCCGTCCAAGGATTTGTGTTCTGTCCACAGGGACTTCTGTGGCAGACAAAAACAACACATGGATCAGCTGTTTCAGTACTCTGAACAGAAACACATCTACGACCAACCTGTGAGTAAAGTCAAGTCTTTAAAATCCATCTTTGAAGGTTAAATGTGCACAAACCTTCTTTGTCTGTTCTTCATGTGGAGATCCATTTGTGGTACTCTGCAGGGACAAAGAAACAAACAGTATTTCAAACTGCAGGATAGAAAACAGAAGGCTGGAGGGAATGATGATAACATCTAAAATGTGTCTAAATTGTCAATAGAAATTACTGCATATGAGAAATGACACTTACAGCTGTCCCGGGTGCAGCAGCTGTGACGATAAACACACAAATCAGTCAGACGCTGTACTTTAAAGTCATAACAAAATAAGAAAGCTTATGAATTTTAAAGTGACAACTGAAAGATCTTACCTGTGGAGTCAACACCAGGCTGTGGAAAAGACACAGTTATTAGTGAATTATATCCCAGACTCATAAATCAGACAGTTAACACTTCTTTTCCAGTGAGTGATTAAATCAGTGGGAGCACAGACGGATCATTCACAAAACACAGTAAGTGACAAAGCTCTCCTAATTAGTAACAAACTCGATACACCTCAGATGAAAAAAATAATACTTGTAATGACTGAGTGAATGTCTTTGAATATGTGAAGCTGTCTTAATGTTGTCACAGTACATATATTAGATTGCTCATTAGCATAAATTGCTTACTACTCATTAAAACAGAACAATAAAACGGGCTTTTTAAAAAAGATTTTCCAGTGATTAACAGCTAAATCAAAGTGAAAACAGCCATTTGTTTCAATGTGTGGGTAAGAATAAAGTGATGTTTTTTTAGGGATATGATATCACTTGATATCCAGCTGTGATGATTCATTACCCGAATGCTTCATCCAGCATTTCACAGATTGCAGTGTATATTTATCAGGTGTGAAACAGAGCACTGGTGGAAAAGTAGTGAGAAAAAGCTACCGGTCCCGTTGGTTGTACGGCCGCAGCTGGCATGCGAGGGGGCATCATCATCCCTGGCATCATGGGTGGCATCATGCCTGGCATCTAACAAAAAAAAGGCATCATGAATTATTCATCTGGCTTTTCCATTCCACCTAGTTCAGGCAGAGGTAGTAGGACACACAGTGTGAGATAGGCTGTTACTGTCTGTGATGAAGGCTGCTTGCAGCTGGGGGGAGAAGGTAGGATAGAAACCAAGTCTGATTTAATGGTGTGATGTCACAGCTTGAAACCTGCAAAGCAACATCACACCCAAATACACCGCTTCACCACCTTTTCAGTCTTGTGTTGCTGGCACCTGGATCAAAAACCCCAAATATCACACCTATTTATATGCATGACAAGTTCACATATGCTTGCTTAATGTCATCACTTGTGTATTTGTGTTTTTTTATAACCAAATGTGCTTATAAAAAAACACAAATACACAAGTTTAAAAAAAAAAAAGGATTGTGACAATTTACGTCAACTGATGATAGATGTTCAAAATGATAAACAAACCATCTTCATAGTAAAGTCACCTCTTTTAACAGTAGAGGCACAGTATGAAAATAAAAGCAAAATAACTCTCCTATAAAACAAAGTTGTGAACATTTATCAATCTCTCTCCTCTAATAAAGCATGATTGAGTTGAAGGAAACTCCAGCTTATTACAATTTAAGATTTATTATGGTATTTATCCATCATCAGTTCTGTCAAGTATGATCGTTTTGTTGTCAATTAAATAGTTTCTGACAGCTCAGAAGACTAACACACCAATAAGTCAATACATTTCTGAAAACTGTGCTGTAAGGGACTGTGATTATCAGCAGTGTGCTGTCTGTTATTATCAGCACTTAATTGATATATGTGGTTGCATGAGGATATTAATATTAAATTAAATTTAAGTTTGCACTTCACATCATAGCTCTTGCAAAAATAACTGAATAAGATTATTAGTGAACAAGATGAACGTGTAACACCTGTCCTTCCTCCTTTGTTTCCATATTGGAAATAATAACTCACCATATGGAAAGGGTGGGAATCAACAGAGGCCCGACAATATATTATCCAGATATTTAAGTCACTATACGATATCATTGAGATTTGAAACATTTTGCGATATGCTGAGAATTGCAATAAATAATATTGCGATTTAACTTTTTTAACTGCATATTATGTCCACAAAATTAAACTAAATCAAGAACTGCTTTGGCAAATAAGAAAATATTCTCAGTCTACTCACTTCAGTCTTTTTATTTCTACACAATGGAAGTCAAGCCCCCAGACTGACCAACACTGTGATCAAAGTAAAACCCTGAACAAGGCTGCACACACCACACAATCTGATCTGTTAGTATTTCAGTCGAATCAAACTTAACTGAACACAAACATGTAGGGATTTTCGGTTTCCCACCCCACCTCTACCAGATGTGATAACCCACCACAAGCAAAGGGCAAATAGCACCTTGAAATTACAGAATCAAATAGAGCCTGATTGATATACAGCTAATAGGCAAGTTTTAAACAGATGTTTTATAATTAAATTAAATTAATTGAATAATAAGTTTATACTTAAGTTCTCTGCAAAACATCTTCACATTAGTGTATTGACAAAAAGAGGGGTGGGGGTAATATAGTCTGCAAATATTCTACATGTGTGAGATGAAAACAATATTTAATATGCCATTATTCATCATTTGATGATCTGTTTATTTGGCATATTTCCCTGCCTGACATTTTGGCCGTGTATATCTTTATATTCCAGACCACTGCACCTAATGCCAGCCAGAAGCCAGTAAATACTGGCTAGCATAAATCCTAATTCTGCCTTCAAATGGCTGGCTGTGAGCAGCATTAAAGTACGCCATGTAAACCATGTTTAATAAAGCTACAGTTAGAGCTGGCTCAGAGATGCCTCGGACCAAACCCCCGATATACTGCTTCAGGCTTAGCTGAGGGTCTTGATACAGAGCTCCTTTTTTTCCTCCTCTTCCTCTCTAATGTATGCATTCATGTCACTTATCTGGATCCTATTTCTCTCTCTTCTCACAGGTTTCTGTTTTTCATGGTTAACGACCCCCTGCTTCTCTAGACCTGCTTGACTGCAGGTATTTATATGCTTTTAATTCTATCAGAATTACACTTGCTACTTCAAGTTTTATTGTTACTATTTAGGCGTTGTAAATAATATTATACCATTTAGACTTGCCCTATACTTTATATAAAAAAAGTCATCTGATACATTTTTGATAGACTTGTTACTAAATAACTAAAAATTTTATGAATGATTGACTGAAATTGTGGGTTGAGGTCTCTGACTCAGAGCTTTATGAAAAAAGAAAAGCAGCAGAAACACAGGCCTACTGAACTTAACAGAGACAAATCTACTCGACTCACCTGTCCCATTGGTGGGGCCCCCATTGGCGGCATTATACCAGGGGGAATTATACCAGGAGGCATAGGAGTCATGCTAGGTGGTCGTTGTCCCATGGGAGGCATCCCAATGGGAGGGAAATGGGGCGGTATTCCTGGTGGTCCCATCTAGACAAATGTACAGGAAAATAGAAAAGGATGCGTATAATAAGATGAAACATTATCGAAGACCATTTATATTTACCACTCACACGGAGTCCCTATATGACAGTTGTTGGTAGCTAATTGTTTTTTTTTTTTTTTAATATATCTGTCACTGACTTACAAAGGGGGGAGGTATCCCTGAGGGCGGTACACCTGGATAAGGTGGCGCTTGGCTCGGGCCATTATTAGCCTCCGATGAAGACTGTGATGAATAAGAAACACCACACAGAGTTAGAGAACTCACAACAGCCAGTGGTGGGATGCACAGTCAGCAGCATGCTTCTTTCACTGACACTAACGGTGCAGTTTCCCTAAATATGTCTTTAAGTTTATTAAAGTATGAAAGCATTTCTACAATATGACTGTTAATGCTGTATTTAAGAGAGAAGTTTGACTAGTTGGTATTATTAAGTTATTGTTGTTTATAATGGAATGCAAATCCCAAACATCCTCATGTTTTAGGATGACTATATAAGACTTAAGTATATATTCCACATTTACATTTGACTGAAGCTAAGGAGTACATGAATACATTCTCAGAGTTTCAAATGTGAACTGCACATTTTTTAGGATATGAAAAGAAGGGTGGACCAATCATAGAAAACACCACAGTACAATGCAGTACACTTCAACGGTCCCACTGCCACCAAAGCTGCTACTCTTCAAGGAGCTTTTTGCGTCCAAAAGGGAATTAAGCGCAACATGTAGAATCATATTTAATTTCTGTTTGCCTTTGTTTTAGAAAACAATGTTAAATTAATTCTTGGTAACTAATCTATCTGCATGTTAGACTGAAGTTCAGCAATATTATGTGGATTTAATTGATTCCCCTATTGCCAACTAGTTTAATCTTAACGATATTTCTGAAACTGCTTACATGGCTATTCTGAAAAGGCTGTCAATCTGAATCCATCCCTTCATGGTTGTATTATTAGTACAACTTGTTTATTTGAATCAATATTGTTTTCTTTTAAGCCTGCATGGAGCAGGGTCAGATCGTATTAATTTCAACCAAACCACCTGATATCAGGATTTGCACAATGCACCAATCACCTCATATGGTCAGATTTAAGGCTTGCTCTTCCTCATGGAAAAAGGTAGTATGTTTCATGACGTAGACTGGGTTATCATCCCTGACCAGAGCTTTAATACTCAAGTTATTTCGGGACTGAATGCTGGAGGAAGTGTGGGGATCAGGAAGAAAATCATTTACATATCTTTTATTCCTGTCCTGTGTTGGGAATGTTTTGGGGAATTGTTCAGGAGAAAATTACAAATATTTTTAACTTCACCCAGTTAATATCATACTTGCTCCACCAGGAATAGAGAAGGAAGGGGACAAATATTTGTACACAATAATACGCATAGTCGCATTAAAGCAAATTACACGAAGCTGGCTGGATGATAAACCCCGTCTATTAATGCATGGAAGTTAAAAGTGGAAGATATTAAAGAAATGGAAAGAATTACGTATAGGCTAAGAAACAGAAAAGATGAATTCATGTGTTACTGGAGTAAATGGATAAAGGAAACAGATAAAGTGGAATAATAACAGGTATGTAAATTAAATTATATTAAATTAAGAGAGTAGTGAAAGAACACCCCCCCCCCTCCCCCATTCTATTTACAGTTTCATTTTATTATTATTATTTTTTCTTTCTAAATTTTGTTTTAATTATCTTTTTTCTCTTCGTACCTTTTCTTTGGATTTGAATTTACTTTTATTTTATTTCATGTTGTATGTATTCTTGTATGTTTAAAATATTATATATAAAAATGTGCCAGGATGAACAAAATTTGTGATGAAATATGACAACTTGTAATGAAGTAAAACAGCCTGCAATAAAGTATTTAAAAAATAAGTTATTTCGGGACGCTTGCCCAAAAACTACGATTTGAATTGGAAAACACTTTGCACAGATACCTGGAACCTCTGGATTTATAACTCAACACTGTTTTTCTTTAATAAGTCCATGTAAATGACCACAACTCTCACCATTGTCTCTGAGTAGTAAGCTGCTACCATGTAAGTACCCCTTATGAATAACTGTGGGCTCTGTCTAATTCCTGGTGAAAAATTATGGTTAACTAAGAAAACTATAAATAATTAGGTCGCTGTTCTGCTAGCTTTAATGTCCTTTAACAAGTATTACACGTTTTTAAGAATAAAAACCATGGCATGTATTTACTAGTCAAACCTGTAACTTAGGTCAACAACGTTTTAGTGTTTTTTGTTTGGTCCTACACAACGCTTCAGCTCAGGACTTAGTCAGATCCATGTACCGCTAAATTAGCTCAGGGCTAACGTGACATGCTAACCGATAATGTACCCGGATGATAACTTTACTGCTGTATCATAGAGAATAAAACCCGGTTATTCACTGAACAAGAATCAACTAGACGTACTCATTTCACTGTTATAGACTTCAACCTTTACTCTAAATTGTCTATTATTTTCAATTGTTTTACTCACCATGTTGACGAGAGGCTGTAAACCTCACTTGAGCACCTCTCAACAACGTGCACAGCGATTGGTTCAACTCTGTGAGGTCAAAGGTTCAGTTTCCTGAGCGTCGTTATTGCGCTGAAGTTGCGCAGAGATGCGGAATAAGAAACATAATGGTAACTTTGTGTTTCTACAAACGAAAACAACATGCATTAGTAATAGGATATGCATCAAGTATATATAGATCTAAGTATTTCTATTATATTGCAACAATGTAGTTTGGAAAATGTGAAATTGTACTAACCACAAAGGAATGATGCAAACCAAAATCAAATCAGAATCAGAAATACTTTATTAATCCCAGGGGAAAATTTGTTTGCTACAGTTGCTCATAACACCAAAAATCAGTAGGAAGTACAGATAAGTTCACAATATAAATACAATAAAAAATAGTAATAACAATATAATAAGTACCAAGTGAAAGCAATAATAAAGTAGTATAAAGTAATAAGCTATGTTCAAGTGCAGGTAATTGAAAAATAAACAATATTTACAAATATGAATATACACTGATGGATTAACAGAGTAGATATTGCACTGTTCATGTATAGATAGCACTTATATAATAAATAGTATTATTACATTTAAATATTGTAGTAATAATAATAATAATAATAATAATAATAATAATAATAATAATAATAATAATAGGTGGGCCAACTAGGTACACAATAAAAACATTTTTAAATAGTTAGGCTATGTATCCAATCTTCCAATACAGAAAAGTAGGTTGGAAAATAAGACATCTCAAGAAACAGCTATAGTAGACCAAAAACAAAACAAATCTATGCAGAATAGTCATGCAGCTTCATCACACTGGTTTGTAAGCAGAGATAAAAAAAACAAAAAAACAATGGTATTGATACCCTATACACCTAAAATGCATACTTTTATATACATTTCATACTGTTTGTTGTTCAGGAAACGGGTATGGTTGTACAAGCTGTACACATCTGAGTGGGATTGCTTTATATATTTCTGTGAAGTATTTATGCAGTAGGTATTTATGCAGTAGGAAACTATCTTTAAAAATGTGGAAACTTCAATATTAATAATGAAGACAGTATGTTTAATCATGTTTCTTTGATGCCATTAAGGCCTTTTATAAATTAAGTATTATAAATGATTCATTGATTTATGACCCTCGCTGCATTTCATCTGATGATTCTGAATCCTTTGCTAGAGGTTATTCTTAACTGTTACAGGAGCTATTTTTTACTTTTACTTTTGACGTTATAACAGGTGCCCATTTCAGATGCTGGAGTAGCTGGTGTTCAGACACAGCAAAATTACCTCAGTGTATTGGGGATCATTTGGAGAGCTGGCTGTGATTTTCCAATTATTGGATTCTGTGACACAGCTCTCCTGACTGTATGTTGCTGGAATGATTCCCAATGATGGGAAATTAGAACGCGTTCGGTCTGCACACTTTTTACTCCTTTAAGTGTCAATCACATGCTTGTGGTCTGGTCCCCGTCTGTTTCCTATAGGCCTGTTCATCTTACCTCTGCATTCTGTTTGTATATTTATAAAACATGATAAAGCAGAATGCTACATATTGTGGGGGTTATTCAAGCAGATAATTTGTTAAGTGGACATATGATCATATTGATTTTAATGTTTCAAAGTTTCTGTCACCTAGCAACACCATGCATGCCATCTTAACATTTTTAGATAATCAAAAAATTCATTATCTTTTCAAATGAAAAACGAATGTGCAGCTTATCTATATATACTGCTCAGTGCTGTTGTTTACTGTGGAGCTGTATACTGTTGTCTCTGGGATTTAGAGTGCTATTAGAGTGTGAAGCATGTAACTAAGAGTTGGGAAACAGATGAGCCCACACTTGAGGTAGACTGCAATAAACTCTGATATATTTACTGACAAGTGAAGGAGAATTCCCTATCCATTCTCTTAACAAGCCAAACAGACAACAAGGCGACAGTCAGGGGCAGTGATGGATCCAGTTTCAACTTAATGAACAGAGTCAGTCAACCAGATGCATCATTTGTCTTCCGGGAAACAAAGAAACAAACACAAGAACAGTCATTCCAAAACGGCAAATGCTTTCGATCTGATTGAATAATAATAATATTTAAAAAAAAACAAGTATTTCATCATCACTGTTTAAACTTAGTTTGCGTTACAGAAGGTGAAATTGAATTTGTGTTTAGAAGACTTTTTTTTTCTTTTTTAACTTTGTGCTCTCAACAATTGTACTGTTAGCTGTTGAAGGCTTTAATCTTTAAATGTCAGTGTGACAGATTCATTTTTCTTCTTATTTTAACATCAGTTTACTCAAAGGTACAGTTGCTATATGATCAAAGACAAATCCTAATAAACAGGAAAAAATGACACATCATATATCTTTGTAAAGTAAGGATTATTTCATAATATTATCAAATATCAAAGAAACCATTAAAGTAGAAACTACCCTAACCCTTTCAATATGTTAAAAGTATCATCTATATATGTCATCTTATACAAATACATCAATATTTGTGAATAAAAAAGGACAATTTGCTAGATTAAATTCTGTCTCCACTCTAATCTCATGATGTAAACATGTGGCATATTTACTGGTTAAAAGTAAGATTTGTTTTTATTGTCAAGAGTAGTTGAAATATACATATAGCCGGCTGTACATTAATAATTGTAATTACTAAAGTTATGATTTATTGCAAAAAGTGTTCATTACAAAGCTGCTTGCCATGATGCTGCATTAGCTGGAGCAATTGTTTAGGTAACAATACACAGAGGAACAACCAGCAGGGGCGCTGTTCTCTGTCCCACTTATAGATCACACTGCACTGAGGACAAGTGGGACAAAACATCCTGACAGAAATCACTAAAAGACATTTCACCAAATCAAAACTTCACTTTGGCTTCAGTCTCTGAACACTTGTATTGATCTCAGGATCATCCAGAATTTATCATTCATTTTGTACATGTTTACTCTTTATTCCTTACTGCTCCCCTACACTGCAGATATACACTGAGTATATTTACATGTGTTGATGTTCAATTAGTGCATCCTAACACAGTTTGCCAGTCAGTACCTCATTGCTGCCTGTGTGATTGATTCACAATATATGAGCTGGTCAATGTTTGCCACTGGCCATTTGACTCAGTGAGCTTTGAGTCCAGCAAGCTGCTGACCTGCCTTACAGGCACTGTTCTCTCATCTAACAATTGGCTTCCTGTCAAACACGCTCACATTAACTATCAGCAACACAAACTATTACATTTGCAGGGAGCTTTTCAATTTCCCCTCTGAAAATAAAGGAGACAGAACAGCTCCGAACAGTTCACTTATACAAATCAGTTTTAGATTGTTTATGCAAGTAGAGAGCTTTTGACAAACTAAAGCTTGTGGGAGATTTTTAAATGTTTGGATTTTTTAACGATTCAAAAATGATATTGTCAGGGGATGCAGATGTTTGTGTGCACATTGCTTATATACTCCGAAACAGATGGTAAAGACGATCACTGATTTTGTAGCACATAAATACAAGGAGAATATAGTGTCCATATTATTATTTTTTTAAAATGATGAACATCGATGTGGCAAACAATAATCTACCCTCTGGATATGATTTGCAATGGGTGGGTAATACTTGCTTGAGGCTCATAATGTTTAGTCTAAAAGCATATTTGTCCTCTGAGTGATTATTGACCGCTGTGCCATGTGATCAATGAAAGCATGACCTCTGAGCTAAAAAAAGAATTAAAGACAGTGCATTCACAACATGCAAACATGCAGTCGAGTATGTCTGTGACTTAAACATGTGACAAAACCTCTGCCACACTGAGCTCTGCACGGAGAATTTGAATCGAGAAACTATTTTTGGTAGAATTCATCATCTGCAGGGTTGCAATTATCACGCAAGAACACACAAAGCTGTTGATTGCAGAGAACCAGCTATTCACAGTCGCCGAGTCTGAAAGAGTCGCTGATTTAATGGATATCAGCAATTTAGGCCAGTCTACTGTATTTCCTCTTTTGCGATGCCACACACACATCCATGCACTACATATGCCACTTTCATTGTTGAGGAGATGACAGAAAAACCTACAGGCATGATGTCAGTGCACAGCAGCAAACAATACATACCTGTTGAATGTCACTAAATGTCAGACACACGAGTCATTTTGACTCTTTTTACACTTTAAATAGAAAATCTGTGAAAAGATTTGTCCACTGCAACATGACAACTCAAGACGATCCCCTGCCTCAGATACGAGTTTGTCATGTCTGATAAACCTGACATTTTACTCTGTGAGCTCTTTCTGAATGTCTTCTTCTGAGGCCTGTGAGGACATGAGAGCATGCATTGTCATCCGTCACAAAGCAAATGTGCCAGGCTTCTGCTGACAGGTTGTCACTCAGAAAAGACTGTGTGTTCCTGTTTAGGAGAAATAGACATGAAAGACAGAGCAGCAAACACTCTAACACAAAAAACAACAACAACAACAACAACAAAACACATTACTTCTCTCAGGGATAAAATGAAAAACAAAAAAACAGATATAGCCTTCTTTCAGGGTCTGCCTGGTCGATGTGCCTTGAAACACCTTTAAACGTTTAGCAATAAGGAAGACCTTCTCTAGTGGAGCTAATATATCATCATTATGGTGTTTATAGTGGATGGTTGGGATTTGCAGGTTTGAATTTCTATACTTGTATCACAATGCAGTAACATTTAATATATTCTTAAATAAAGTGGGAGGAAATTCAGCTAATGTTAAATGTTTCATTTAACATGTATGAAGCCCTTTTTTCTGCAGGCCTGGCTCAACCAAAAGTCAAAAAATACTTTCTCTTAACTCTAAATGCATGCTATATAATTTGTTAGAAGATTGATACCACTGTCATATATATACCTTACGTCAGCAGCTAGTTAGATAAGATAAGCACAAATACTTTTAGCAAAAGGAATCAGCTAACCTTGCTCCATGCAAAGACTAAGAAAGTTTATTTACGGCAATTCCAGAGCTGATTCATGAACATGCTTAATGTGCACTCCTAACATTTGATGTTTTAAGTTGTGTTTTACTGAGCTAATGAGCTAAATGGTTCCTGGCCCAGCGATTCTTCATATAGCTGACTTAACCAATTTACTATGAAAATGTATTAAGTAAATCTAAAGTAGCATAGCATAAAGGTAATACACCTAATTCTTGCCTTTCTGAAATGCACTTACATGCAGAGAATAACCCCCATTATTTAAAATGCACATTTAAGATGGTTCCCCACTTACTTTTTCTTTATAAATTGTGTACCTTCAATGTGTCTGGTTGCCTCTATTTTAGGAAATAACATAAATTACAGTTCCCTTTTGATGCTGAAGGTGGTGAGAAGATTTCATTTGAGGACCGAAGTCCAGCTGTGTGCACTCGCTGGATGCCGAGTCATGGCCCGTAATAAGAGGAAATGGCTGTAGAAAAAAGGGGGGCAGCAGTGGGAGCACAAAGAGGATGCCAGGGGATTTATATGTAATAGCAGTCTATGAAACAAGCTTTTATGCTTCATGTCCTTCATTTCAAATTTCCTAAAAAGAATCGGGCTGCTCCAATGTGCTTTTGTGATTGTTCTGGTGGATAGTTTATCAGGATTTTGCCTTTAAGGAGGGGAAAAAAAGACTTACATTAGAAGAAAAATGGTGTTGTGTTATCGGAATGATATATGTCTGTTACTATTAAAGGCATTTATGGCCTTTTATTATTATTTAGAGTTAAAAGCTAAGCCTATTCCCCTTAAAAAATAACAAGGAAATAGCCACCTGTGATATGCTTCTAAAATACTTAGAATGCATGTTTGAATTATGAGGATTATAAAAGGACTCAAACATGAGACCCCATGCAGTCAACATAGCAAACTTTCTGTCTCTGATTTATTTGAGGATATTGAAAGATCAATCTAAAGATTGTCAGTATGATGATTAATGGACATGTTGGTCCATCACAATGGCTTGTTGGTCCCTTTGCTTATTTATTGTACCACATAGTCATCAACATATACACAAATACATTTCATACTCATTGCTCCTGTGCAGCATTTTAAATCAGTTCAGCAGCTCTGTGTTTCGTATGTGTGACACTTAAACTTGTGCATTATGCAGCCACATATCACAGCTTTGTACTGAACACCACACGCTTAATTAAATCATGAGCTCTCCACATAGTAAGTGCAGCATCACTTTGACTAATAGTCATGTGAACTCACACTCACTGAGGATGAATATTTTAGCCCCAGGATTTTTTTTTTTTCAGCTTATCTCAAAGGGGCAAGTGGGTTAGGGTGTAATCTCTGGATCAACTGTGGCTATTAACCACACACAAACCAAACTTCTGCAGCAAGATTACTTTGAAATATAGACAGCTTTTAAGAGAGAAGCCCATTAAAAAAACATCTGATATTTAGTCCTATCTCCAAGGAACAGCATCTGACTTTCTCTCACACACACACACACACACAAAAAAAAGGACTGGAAGAAATGCACCAAAATCGATAAGCACAGTGACACACACTGCTAAATGTAATTGCTGTTATATAGTCCCTCCTCTCCTCACAGAACATTGTGTTCAGGACATGAATGAGCGGTCAATTAGCTATTACAGTGCTCATTTGTCTGTGTGTAATACCCTGCTTGTCAATCAGACAGAGTGACTTCATGGGGATAATCATGCTCAGTAAACTCTTTGAATGTAATCTGTTATCTTGGCACAGTGCAGACGAGTCAGAGGGAGAAAAAAAAAACAAGTCCACAATCAGACCTATCTGTTGGTCTGATGTGGCATCTGTTTGTGAAACTGAGCGTAGTTGTTTTGAATGACTGCCGAGATCAGGTGGGGAGCCAACATCAGGTGTGGAATGAGACACGGATCCCACGGGGGATTGCTGTGGGAAGTGTACCGTAAAATGGGGCTGCGATGGCAGGTTCATCACACCTTGTTGAATCCCCCTTTGAAAAAACTGGAGAGGAATTTCCCACCCTAAAAATGTTCATTCAGAGGAACCGTTTGATATCGGTTATGCAAGAGGGCTAAATCTGTAACACATGGGAATGCTTCCAAACATCTGGCAATACCAATTAGACATGCAAGATTGACCAATCAGGCCACAAGAGGAAATAACTTTGTTTTCAAGTTAATCTTTAAAAAGTGAACTAGATTCAATCTTGTGAGATAAAAATCATTTTTTGTTATGGACTGCAATATTTAGAAGATATAGAAATGTGTCTGTTGTTGACCCGCCAACTTGACCTGGACTGATATATCCTACTCTTGGCTGATTTACATTCTTCCCTATATCTATCTTTGTTCAGTTACCGTCAATATCCTCTGTGTGGCAGCTTGTGAAGGCAGAACAATCCGACATTCTACCAGCCACCAGCACCACCATTTCACATGGTTGGTGTCCTGGAAGAACTACAAATTATTACACTGTGGTTTTCTAGGCTAATCCTTGCATGCTATCTTCTAAACTATATACTACATCAGCGAAAAATCTCATCCCAAAATTAAGTGAAAGTGCAGAGGATGTGAGGGATGGAAATAAATTTAACATTTTATCTGCCGAGCACATTTTCAGTTATTTTTATTTTAGTCAAAATCTCAGTCAGTAATCTTGTATTGTATAATACCTTGAGGATTTTATTGATAAAAGGAACTATCACTAACACTTTTTTGACATCCATAAAAACATCGCAAAATATCCCTTTGATAGAAAACATTCAAATGCCCACCAGTCTCTGCTTAACTAAACATTGAATGCTAATAAGCAAATGATAGCAGCAGGCTAACATGCTAAAATAAGGTGTTGAACTCTGTATACTTTAAATCAGCTCTAAGACCTGAAAGCTCCTCAAAAGACTCTTGTTTAGTTTTCTTTTTTATTCAATTATGACATTTTACAAGGACCCTTACAGCATTGCATTAAGGTTAAATTGTTTTGGAGAAAAGCATCAAAGATGACCGACTACAAACAACACATTACTAAATCAATTTCAACTTTCTAATCCGAGTTCAAACTCCTAAACTTAAATTTTCTACATTCATGGCAATAAGTATGCATTCAGCAACTGACTAAAAGACAACAGTAGTGTCAAACGTCACTTTGTAAAAGTATTCACATTTTTTCTGTCATCATGAAGGCCAATGTATGAGTGGTCAATCTTGAGTGTCTAATTAATTCAAGAGTCAGTGGCAGGAATTCTAATTGAAATGTCACTTCTATCTATTGCTGGGTCGTTATCTTAGAAGCTCCTTTGCAGACATAACAGTGCATTGGACACTCATTTCCAAGTCTAATTAATTTGGAAGGAAAAGTAAAGTTTATATTTACACTTTTGTCAGTTCAAGCCTTCTTTAAGGTTACTCTTTTTGGATTTCTTTCAGGGAGTTTTGTTGATGCCCTACATTGAATAGTCAATTTAAAATCCTCCCTGGGACCCAGGAGACCCTAGAGCGTCAGTCAGAACCATTTTCCTCCCAAATGTGGTGACTGACACAGCATTATGATATCCAGTTAGCTGAAAGCACCTGCTCCCGATCTGTAATGAGTATGCACAGTTTGCTGCACATGAATCAAATGGTAAAAAAACCTGATGGGAACGGAGAGCTTTGGCAAGAAATAATGACCTTATGTCTGGAGCTCCAGTCTGCTGGCTCCATTTAAACTCCCTCTAACCACCACTTTGACTTGCTGACACATTGGATGTTTCATTAAATTGATGCTTTAAACCGGCTCCTGGCTCGGATGGACTGATCTCACGTAGTTCTTGTGCTCTTTCTATGCTGAAGCTTATGTTCATTAATGTTCCAACCTGAAAAGCGTTGTCTCACCACGTAGTAAAGAGATTTTGATCATTTTTGATCAGAATCTTGTGAACTCTCATGAAGGGGTTGAACACTTTCAGGTATAAATCCTTTTATAATCTCAGCACAGGCTATGATTTGTGTAGCTTTAGAGGGCATTCATGTGTGCAGCACAATTTAGACCAGTTAATGGAATATGTTTTTTTAATATTAAAAATTTAGAAGATCATCAAGAAGATATAATGTGAATGTGTAGAGACTAAGTTGTTCATAATGTAAGTGCTTATATAATATACCGCAGAGTTTACACTCTCACTGTTTGCTCTATTCTTTTCAGAATATTGAATATTCATTGAATATTCATATTCAATGAATACTGATGCCTCTGTATGACCTACAAAACCAAACAAGACCATCAGGAAGAAAGCTCTTTGTTTCTATGTTGTTATTTTAAATGCCCTAAACTGCTGTTGTGGGGTAGGTGCCATATGAAGTGATTAACAGCATGCTGCTAAACAAATGTTTAAACATTTCCCATGGCAGAGATTCTCTATGACTGGAACAATTGGTTGTTAAAGAAAGCAGGATAAGAATTTGAATTAAAAAAAAAACAAAAACACTGCCTATGCAGTGCAGGACAAAATCAGCAAAAAAAAATACGAGGTATCGCTTTGTCCACAGGGGGGCTTCAAAATTCACACAAACAGAATGTTTCTCACTGGAGCTTTAAATGACTGTATTATTTTATAATAATTATTTTATAATCCTTTGCAATCTTTATCACGTCAGTATTGACTTATTAGAGTTACATGCGTACACACTTGGCCAATAAAGCTGATTCTGATTCTCTCACCACTGCTGAAACTTTCCCTGGTTTGACAGAAAACTGATTTATTTTGCAATAAAATAAATCTGCTAATGGAGTGGGGAACTTAACAATTCTCTGTGCCACATTTCCACCAAAATATAAACTCCTGAATGTGTGCATCTAGCAAACCTTGATTTTTTAATTACATATCATGTTAGGCTGTCAGTCTGTGTGCCTGACGTATTTCATTTGCTCCATCCCAAATGCTCTGTTCCTCCTTATCTCTGTGAAACAGTTGGGCTGAGGCCATCTCTCTGCTGGCTCTCATTTAGGCTGCTGCAGTCCTGTTGACTTCACACATGGAGGAATCCTTTTGTGTCGTTTCTCAGAGGCTCTGATACCACAGAGTGCTCCTGTCAGACTCGAGACAAGCTTTTAATTAAAAGACTATTGCTGGGTTGTTTTCCCCTCTCTTGTCTTGAGACATTTCACTGTCACATCACTGGGTCACGAGATGGTTGAGGTGTGTAATCTGGTCCTCTTTTTAAATGGGAAATCTGTTTTCTCTGAATCAATCTTTGAGGATTAAAATTTTCTGGTAATCAACGACGGGCTTTAAGATGGAAAACGAGTTTTAGAGATATTTTAATTGTTTTGTTTAGATGAGGTTTATGAATTGATGCTGCCATTAAAAAACACTGCTGCAATTATTTTGGTAAATATTAGCATTGCAATACAATTCCTCCTGAAGTAATGTTTTCTAGTAAGTGTTCTATTGGGCATTGGCATTTTTAATATTAAAATACTTTTTTTTCCTCTGCAGGGGCAAAATTGACCTAAAAAACCTTGAGATTTTAAAGTTTCTTTCATTCATGCCTCCTAAATCTTAGTACACTGAAATACAAACAGATTTCCCAAATCAAACATACATCTGATGCTGTGTTTGAAGTCTTTGTTAGCCACCTGGGTAAATTGGATAGAATGCCATAATTGTCAAAATTACATTCACTTATGGGAGCTCTGATAGCCTAGTGGTTATGTTGCGCACCCCATGTACAGAGGCTTTAAACCTTGTTGCAGCGAATGTGGGTTCGATTCTGACCTCGGCCCTTTGCTGCATGTCATCCCAAACTCTCTCATCCAAACATTTCCCGTCTCTCTTCAGCTGTCCTATCCAATAAAGGCTAAAAGGCCCCCCCAAAAAAATTCCTTATATAAAAAAGGTAATACAATCCAAGACTCTAAAACTCAAACACTGTTTCTTTGTTTCAAGTATCAGTGGCTACTGTTGCAGATCTACAGATGTATATCTGCCATTTTTGCATTCACACTTCTCTGCAATAAGAGTAAATGTTGGCAGATGTTGATGTCAAAGTGAAAATATGATCACTCATCTCAGACATCTGGAAAAGCTAACTGGGATGCAAGCTCACTGCTAAGCTATGATGTGCATTAGTTACATAACATTAAAAGAAGCATATGCTGTAAGGAGGGTGATATAATGTTTTTTAAGCTTCGGACATTCAGCAACTCTTTAAAAGGGGTTTAACAGAAACTTGGTCTGCCATGTGAGAAACATTAACAATATATAAATAAAAGAAAAAGGATTACAATTACGGTAATTGGCTTATAACCAAATCTCTGTAAACTTAATGACACCACCACCATAGTAGGAAGTGGTAGAAGGCTAATAATATAGTTAGTTAGCATAATATTATCATGAGCATGACATTAAACCTGCAAAACCTCTGCATGTTAGCATAGTGCCTGGGTACAGCCTATACCCAAAAACATTTGATTTTCTTGTTTTCTGCATGTAGGGTACCATCTCTCCACCAAAGACTTTGGAGTGAAGGTCTTTTGTTGCTTTTGGGCCCTTATTAGATAAGACAGTTTTAGAAAGACAGGAAATGCTGGGAGAGAATAGGGGGTGACATGCACCAAACTCGGACCTGCGACTGGTGCAATAGACTCATGAACATGAGGTGCTTCTACCAACTAAGCTAAACCAGCGACCCTTTAAGATCATTGTTTTTAAAGACATGTGGAGAACAGTCACAGAGAAACTCCTGTGACTTCTGTTTTTCATGACACCAACAAACATGCAACAACTTTCCTTTTTCGCTTGTTCCTGCATTGTTCAAATTCTTTTTTAAACATTGTGCTAAAATAGGTTTTTAAACACTTTTTCTACACTGTTGATTGCACAAGTATAGTAGCAAACGTAATTACTCTATTAGTGATGCATGTGTACAACTGGTAATGTTTTCCCCCAATGTGAGTGGCTGGGTAAATGAAAAAAAATCAGCAGTGACCTGTTGCATTTGATTAAGCATCATTACATTATTCATGGAGGTCTAATGGGGTTTCTTTTTCTCTCCATTGTGTGGCCTTTAGTGCCTACAATTTATGCATTATTGAACTTTAAAAAATGTCTAGAAAACTTTAAGACATTACTTTTACACAACAGGGCCCTTACCATGTTCCGCTATCATTACACCTTTGTTTTTACACATTGCATTTGAAACTATGTAATATTGGTGTTGCAGTGAGTTGTTTCATTTGTTGTGTTTTGGCATTTCAGAAGCATGAAGCATGGATTTTAAACATAGTGGGAGCTTGACATATACACATCCAGGCATGCACACACACACACACAGTCTCCCCCCAATCGTTATTAACTTCACTGGCGGATCAGGGACAGACCAAATTTACCCCACCATTCTGCCTCTGTGCATTATACATTGTAGATAAGATGTAACAGGGGCATCAGTATTCTGCATGAAACTGACAGCATTTAAGCGCCAGTGTTTACAACATATCCTAAATGACGGACGAAGCGACCAAGACCAAGACTGTCATGACAAGTTTTTTGATAAGAATGCTAACAATGCAATTGGAAGTATTCACAGTGTAGTGGAAAAGCACATGCTGGCAAGCAGAAAATAATATGAAGCAGCCTCATACCTGATCACGCAGCGGTTATAGGACATAACTGTCATCAGTCTCGCTGTGAATTTTCCTGAATATGTTCATCTGCTGCGTTTACACATTGGCTCACCCCAACTTCATGGGAAATTTTACTCTGGGGCTCAGAAATTTACACAGTTTATATATTCAGATGTATTTTAAAATATGTGTTACCACGGTGATTTTGGTTTCATAGTTTGAGTGAATGAAGTCTATGTATGATCATTAGTAAATCTACAGGTCAGACATTATAGAATCTTTGAAGGATGAAACCCCTTTAGTCTCTAAAGCTAAAAATGAAAGTGAAGGTTAGGAGCTTCATTTAGTACCCAAATGGAAAGAACAATTTCATTAACACTAATTTGTTAGACCAGACAACACAGGGTTTAAGAGACATACAGGCCACATTCCATTCTAGTGACACTGGTACTCAAACTCGAATCTTAAAGTGTCAAATCCATCTGACCTGCCAGTAATCAGTCTGCATTTGCAGAATAATATAAAGTGACAGTTAATCCCCTGCAGCATGTCACCCCTCCTCCAGCCTTATAAACAAAGTATACTAGTCACAGCTATATGTGGGATCCCTGTTCAGAGATGGTTGCATGTCCATTTAATCAACATGTCTTAATGGAGGTTTTCATGGTCTGATAATGTGTAAAGAAAAGTGCAGAAGAGGTGGATGATGCTGCCAATGCTACAAGTTGTCATGTAATGGATAGAGATTTTGAAGCAGAATGTGGGTGTGTCCTGTAAAATAATTTCATGAAGCAGTGATTTTGGAATTTAAAGATAAACTGTGTTGAAAATACACAAAGCTCAAGTCCTTGATTGCAACATTGTTTTTAGTTTCTAATTCTCTCTTGACACGTTTTTTAGCTCAATTTTTTTTGCTCCAATGTTATAATTTGGTACTTCCTTCCTAATGTCAGATCATTTTAATTAAAAAAATAAAATGTGGTCATAAAATAAGGAAACTGTTTTTAGTCTGATCCCTGGCTAGCTGTTTTACCTCACACATGATTCATACATTATTTATTTTTAAATGGTGGTGTACATAACCAACGCCTTCCAATGCTTTTCATAAATAATGCTTTATCTGGCGTCTTGTGTTATCTTACATTTAGATTTTATTTATTGATGAGGACTTATTCACCTTTTCTTACTGTAGAGTCTGCACTTCCAATCATTGCACGTGCGATCAAGGTTATGTTTTCACAGTAAGATCCTTTTGCTTTAATTAAACCAAGATGCAATTGTCAGTTTCTATATTTACACTCATGATGTCATTTTTAAAGCTGCAGTTGCCCTCTAGCTCTTCTTATAGATCTCTTTGAGGGCTCCATCCAGAAGCATGTTGAAAGGAACCTTTGATATTGAACACCACAAAATCAAAAGAGGATTAAAAGGCTTAACAGTTCTGAGCACTTGCCTCATTTACGTCCAGAAACCTGACCTGGGAGTTTGTATTCACCTACAATGAGACTGTGTGGTTGCAGAAGCGATCTTAGTTACCAATGTTTTGCTAAATAAACAGAGCTGTGTTGTTCTCTGATGAAAAACCCAGACAAATGTGCTGCCTGTTAATGGTAAAGTTAATCACCGTACCTGTAGCTTATGGCTGTCCCACTCTATCTTTTACATCTCATCCTGTTCTCGTCTCCAGGGGTTTGTTGCTATGTACGTTGCTATCTGCAGCCCCATCGTTCTTCAGCAAACACATTATCACATTCATGGGTATTAGAGTTCAATTTATGTTCCTCTTAGCCCAGAGCAGTCTGCCGAAAACTGATCACAAACAATGCTATTATTTTGACTGGTGGGGCAAGAGCTCTAACGTCGTGGTTTTAGGGAGAGAGGAGGGTGTGTGTAGCCTCTGTGTGGGATTATTCATGCAGCCATCACAGATCCAGGTGGTAGAGCCTATGTGCCACTGGAACCTGCTCTGCTCTCGATACAGCTGATGTGTTTTGACATTGCTGTCACCAAAACACAGGCTGAAAGCAAGGAAAAGGGACATTGAGGACCCCGGAGAGAGTGACACACACACGCACACACACACAGGGACAGAAAAAAGGTACAGAGTGGAGGACTGGAGACCACTGAAAACCAGAGAGACGAATAGACTTAGATGCTGGGAAATTGAGACCATGCAGGTTTGATATTCTCCAGCTTAAACAAAATCCATCCATCAATCCATCCAGCACCTGTTAGTATTTTATCAGTTCAGCAATATTACACATGAAGGAGTTCTGTCATCCTTAATACCAGTACGTCTGTGATTAAGTCAAAATAACAGACGTGCTAATATTCATTTCAAAAGTACAAGCTCGAGTGTGATATTGCTTTTATTGCTTTCACCCAACAGTTCTACGAGCAGCACATAAAAGTAAACAGTTCAGGGGACCATCTACTTTGAATGATGAATATTTCACTGTATATTTTCACTATTTTCTCTGTTTGTTTCCTAATGCATTATTTGCAATATATTGTGTTTTTCAGTGCTGTCATCGATCAACAGGACACAGGATGTCATCCTCTCCCAGGATCCTTTGCAAGAGCCATTACCTCTTCAGAAATGGTAATCCTACTTGTGTACATGTTGCATAGTATATTTGTGTTTTTATTGAGAGTGGTGGGAGCTCACATACCACCTTTATGTCCATTGGGGGCTGGTGCTGTCATTTAGCTGAAGTATTGATCCTAAAAACACATACAATGACATGCTGGGGATAAAAGTGTGTTTCTTTTCACGTCAGCCACTGCTGTGTGCTCCTGTCATCTTTGGTTAGAAAAGATGAAAGGAGGTGATAAAATTTCAGCTCCAATCCATTTGGTGTCATGACACTCCCTGAGCATCACATCTTCTGGGGTAAAAATAACCCAACATGGCACGGCACCACATTGACTGAGCTATTTTTAGAAGAAACCTTTGGAAACCAATTTGCCCCTAATAATCGTTCAAATACCCAGAAAAGAAACAGCAAAGGGCCCCATCCCCTGATAGGCTGCCTGTTTGTAGATGCTCTGATCTGCATCATATGAAATATGTGTGTGTTTGTGTGGCAGGAAGGTGCTACTTTCTCTTTTTCCAACCTGGGGTCACTCCAACAGGAACCTGTTCAGCCTTTACTAGCTGTCAGCTGAGGGAGTTCATGCTGAACTGGTCAACCTGGGGAAACATCACTGTGCTATGGTTGATGATTTATAAATGTCTCTCTGAGAGGAAGACTCTTTTGTGCTGTTGTCAGTCCGCCTCATTGGAAGGTCTGTGAAACAGTGTTGTTCCCTACAGCTCACAGCTGAGCAAAACATGTGACAAGGCTGCGTGTCACTTTACAGTGGAAAACTTAATGGATTCATACACATTGATTTGAATTCTGTCTCATGAAGGAGAAGTACTGGGCTGTACGAGGGTGTGCTTCGGCAGGATATAGCTTTTGTTCAGGCAATGTATGTAAGAGAGTTTGAATCCAGAAAACTGAAATCACAAGCGTCGGTGGTTCTCTAAACTTTTTGTAAATGTTACTCTCAGGAAGAGAAAATACTTATCAGTGCAGTTTTTTGCAGGACTAAGGAATCGGTTGTGTCTTTTGTGGGTTATTCTTCTGTAATGGAATTCAATGCGAGTTTACATGCAATAATAATATGAAATACATTTTTGGTTAATAAGGGCGCGGTCACACTGGTCATCCGTCATACTGTGACTGTTTAGACTGTTTTGCGACATTGACACTAGAGTGTTGGAATTCTTTTTAGGGTCATGGTTACTTATGATGAAAAATTATGTCAAGACAATGCTGTGGATCTTGATAAAGCTCTAATCTAGATATTAAGAGACGGTCATTGCTGTCTAATCAGTATACACAGTCAGGGCCTCACTTTCATGTGTTTTGTGACAAACTAACTTTTCAATTTTCTGTTCAGGTCCTCAGTAACATTAATTTACACCTGACAATCCTGATTCGGAAGCAATACTCTTAAATACCATTTCATTCAACAGTAAAGGAATGTTGTGGCAATTTTGCAAACACTGGCCATGACTCTTTATCTACCGTTTTAATGGTAATATAAAGCTACAAAAAGCATCCGGTTAGCTTAGCTTAGAGGCTTACAGGAAACAGGGGTAACCAATTTTCTGTTCTCTGTCTGGAGGTAACAAAACCTGTACACAAACACAAGGCTGCCATGCTTTAGAGTTTTAAGGGGTGTCTGTTAAAGGGTGCTGTTACCTATGCCAAGTTAACAGGTTGTCCATTAATTTTACTATACAATAAAAACATAAAAGTTGTATCAGACATCTTATGTAGATTTATGTGTATGAAATAAACCCAATTTCCCAAGAGTGTCCCAAATGAACTATCCCTTTAAGGTTGATAGTCTGACTGCCCATTTCAAAATTGGGGAAACATCTGTAAGTAATTAATCCTTTAAACAAATAAAGAAATACCATTTAAAAACAATGAATCCATGAAATATGCAAAAAAAAAATTGATGTCTTTCAGACTTTTCTGAATGAGTTCTCAACATTAAAACTTCAGCAGCTTTGACTTTTACATGTTTTCAAAGGGCATACACAGGACAGATGTTTCCTGTCAGGCACCAGGAGAATCCCTATTGACAGCTAAATGCGTGATGAGAGGTGTAGTGAAAGGCACCATCGGTCAGGTGCAGCCCTGAGGCGTTGTCAAGGGAGGTGATCAGTCCTGCAAGTGATGGAGGGGAGGGGGGGGTCAGAGTCAGAGTCAGGAAGTCAGCCTAAAATGGTACAGACCAGCTGTATCTGCTGAGATGTGCTGTGACTGCAGGGCTCAGATTAATGACAGCCATGACACTCTCACACCTTTCTCTCAGCAGCAGTGGCCTGCCAGGCTGTTAGCACTCATAGCAGCTTTATTTCCACTTTTTTGGGGGGGAGATATTCACACCAAACTTTATCACATTTCTAGACATGCCTGATTGATTCCAATTCTAGACAAGCTGAGCCATCGTGATCACAGAATGAGCCCATTTCTTTCCATTTTGGCCCTGCATCAACAGACCAACATTCTTCACCCATGTTGAAGCTTAGTGTTTTGATTTGAATATTTTTATGTGAAGGAAAATAAGATATTAGAGAGAAATGAAGAAAGTTATGAAAGTTAGAAACTGCTCAATTTGTATTCTCAGAGCGAGTCTTTTTGTGTGAATGACTGCTGGACTGTTGATGCGGTCTGTGTTTATTTGCACTACACCACCAACTGTCTGTACAAATTTGATCTAGCTAGCAATGTACACTGTGTGTGTGTGTGTGTGTGTGTGTGTGCGTGTGTCTGTGTGTGTGTGACCTGCTTAAAACCAGCCTCAGCTCCAGCTCTCTTAGCCTGTCCTTTGCTCGACTCAAAGTTAGGTTGAGACAGCATGGCGACCTGCATCAATGGAGGCTTCCAAAACCCTGCAGGAACCAATGGGTGACATCACTCAGGCTCGGTCCATGTTCACTAACAGTGTATTGTATATAAATCCCTTGAATGCGTACATATGCTCTTTCAAGTTGAAACATTCCACCTGTGTAGGCAACTTCTTTGCCTTAGTTTTGTGCAGCCTTTCAATCTATCACACGCATTGGCATTCATCAGAAACTTGACATGCCTTACTGGTTGGTTGATCCTCCTGGGTAGAAATCTCCTTAAATCATGGTATGTGTTTGGAAGCTGAGAGCAGCCAGGCTTTAAAGCTTTTTCATTTATCTTCCAATACCTCTAGATCACTCAAATGAGACAATCAACATTTTACTTATAATGTTTTCCACGTCAGCATTGATAGACAGTGTGTTGATCACTGCAGCAAACTTTTTATGCTCAATATTCCTAAAGAATATCAAATGAACGATTTATGCAGCAGAATGTACCTCATGGTCTAGTTCAGGCAGAGATTTCATTTCTTTCTGTTTGGAGATAACATGCATGTCCTCATCATCATAAGGCATGACAGTTTTCTTGAAGGTTATATCTCCCGTGAGGAGTTTTAATTTTGCGTCGCCCCCTTAGCCCCCCTGAGGACTAACCTTATCTCTTTGCTGATCTTCATCCTGTGCATGCGTCAGTAGTGTTTTTTTATACGGAAAATCTGACTTGCTGTCTTTAACAGTGAATTTTATGATTCATGGAGAATCTAGGCTGTGAAAACATTAAAAAAAACATGCTGCATCAGCATCATGCTGTTTATCACTTCATCTGACACCTACCCTGTGGCATTTTCAGGTATTAATAATAAGAATATATAAAGAAACAATCATGTTGGTGATGATCTTATTTGCTTTAGTAGGTCATATAGAGGCTTCAGTATTCATTTCAGTCTGTTTCATAACCAGTAAAAAACTCCTCATTCCTCTTTAAAATAAGGTGTGATTAAATTAACCCAACCATTCATTCAAGTTCTCCATAACTTTATCAGCATGCCTGAAAAACATTGTTTTATTTCCTGCGGTTCTCAAGAAATCTGCCTCTTCTATGGAGAAAAAAAACACCCAAAAAACCTTTGATATCTTGAGAAAAAACAGAAATAATTTAATCAGGATTTCAAGGTAAAAACATTAGAAAACTGTTGGGTGGGGGTTGTTGCTGCTGTATAAATTCAGTGATGAAATCGCGAAACAGACTGTGGATTATTCTATGGTTTAATCGGCCGAGGTCAGACAGTTACAACAGAACACAAATTGTTAACAATCACGAACCGACAAAGTACTGACAAAGTTTCTATGTTAACAGACTTGCTTATATTCTGCTAGAAGGTACATCCTACAAATTCTTGGCTACTTCGGTTCATCTCTATAAGGAAGGAAAGAAGACATCAGCTTGACTCGTAATTGTCAGACATATACATTTCTTTCTTAGCAAACCTTCGCTTACAACAGACAGTTTGCTCCAATCCAAATATAACTCTGCTGCTTTGAGATGTTTTACATAGATATGGTTACAGCTTCAACCTAAGAGAAGAGTTACTCTTAGATGGCAGACAGATTTAAATGGTTCATTCACAAAGTTACCAAAATGTATGAATTCATGAAAATTCGTACTAACAAAAACATAGACATCTAATTGAAGTGGCAAAAATATAACTGTCTGCTGGAGGTGATGGTGTGGACACCAGTTGGATTTTAACTGCGTAAGCCATGTCAATGTTGTAATGCTGAACTGCCCTGCCATATCCACAGCTCTCTATAAAGCCACCCACACAAGTGGAGTCTCTCTCCTTTTTTAATCACAAATCAATTTCCCCTCAAAGGAAGCAGGGGGTCTGTTTTAACTGTTACAAAGAGGGGAACACAAGCAGTGACACAGATCAAAGCATCTCTAACACCAGCCAGGTGCAAAGCTCTGAGAGCAAAGCTTTTATGTGGCGACTCAGGCAGCTGCGTAAATGACCCCAATGTTAAAGCCAGGCTTTGTTTTTTTATTTAATAAGGTAGTTCCACAGCTCAGATGCAAATGCAATGATGTCACTCGGGTATAATCAGCCTTTTTATGACGAGTGGTGCTCTAGAGGAGCTGGGGGTTTCGCAGCTCATTTAATTGATTATGCTGATTAAATAAAGGTCACAATCATAATTTTTAACATCTAATTGAAGCCTCTTACAGACTAATTAGCGTGTTTTTGATTACTGATTAAAATGTGATGTTAGAGTTCAGAAGATGTTTAGAAGTGCATAGTTATCAAAAGGTATTTTTTGAGGGTGTAACCCAAGATAATAACGCCGTCTTAATTATACAAAAAATGACGCATAACTTGAGAAACAACGGTGCAACATTCTTCTTAGTGTGGCTTATCCTGAGCTGATGCAAACTGACACACTCAAACAGGCGGGAGTTTATTGGTCATGTGATGCAGCTGACCTTTCATTGGTAAGAATAAACAGGCAGGACAACAGAACAGCAGAGGTCTTTTAGAAAGCGGCTCCTGGAGTGAAGTGGGCTGGATGCTGATCCTTTGTGACATGTGGTGTTGTAAGGTGTGGCTCTGCTAGGCCGGGATGTCATTTAACACACACACCCATACACACACACGCGCGCATGCACACACATATACACACACACAATGCCGCAAAGGTCCATGATGGGATGCTGACCCTCCCAGAGTAGGAGCTCAGGGGAGAGAGATGTCACACATACACATATAGAAACCCACAATACCGTAGAGATAACACTGAGAAAAGAAACTGAGCTCTACTAGAACTGAACTTCAGATTGAATTACACTAGAGCACCCTGAAAAGAAAGATGTATATTTTTAGGTAATGTTCAGATTTAAAACTAATGTTTTTTCTGCACTTATAGAGTTGTGAAATAAGAGCAGCAGATTTAGCCTGGCTCCTCGTCGGCTGCCTCACACGGCTCTTCACTGGGACCAGCAGTGTTAAATAAGCGACGTTCTTTGAATGTCATCCTGCTCAGTAAGCTGTGAAGTCACACCTAGCTTGTGAAGCGGGGTGGATGATTCTGACAGCGAGTGATTGACTTTCCCTTTCTGTGCTGAGGTAACATCATTTACACAGAGCGGCATCTTCATCTCCTTTGCTGACTCATTCGCTTTGACGTCTTTCTTCTAATCTGACGTCCTCTCTCTGTCTCTTCTGCTTTAGGATAGATCTTTTCTGTCAATGTAAGTACTTATCTTTCCTGAGAAAGTTTCCTCTTTAAGGACAATGTCTTTTTCATATAAATAGTACTTTTAATTGGAAAGTTGTGCATGGGTCTTTCTCTAAACAAATGCAGAATTGTCAACAGTAAAATAAACGAACTGATGTATGTGAATCAGATGTTTTATTTATTCCTAGCGCAGGGGACATTTTTCAACAAAAAAAAATTGCACACAATTTGCACACGTAGGATTATAAACGAAGGGCTTCTCTTGAAATGGAGTATTGTTTATTGTTGTATCAGTACTTTTAACGAGTGAAGAAGTTAACACTTCTTCCTCCATTAATGCGATAACCTAGTTTTCCCTGGAGCTGAGCTGCAGCATAGCTTAAACGAAGGGAAGTCAGTGATGTGACCGGAGAAAGCACCTGCAGACGGAGCTGGGCGATAATGGCCCCCGGCCTGAGGGAGGAAGAGCTTGCAGCACCGTGAGAGGCAATTTGAGGGAGCTCAATAAGTCATGACCCTGTAGAGGTTTTATCACACTGCACCATGACTTCCTTTCATGTGCTGTGACAGAACCAGGAGGTGTACCATTAGAGCATGAATTCCCGAGGCATATAGGAGCATCTGATTGGAAACATTGGGGGGATAGTTTGTGAACTTGCTGCTCCTGTGTCCAGATTTGATATAAAACACTGTATATCACTCAAATTTAATCTGAAAAAAAAAAAAAACCCTGTCAGGTTTTACAATGTAAAACTTTTAATTATTCATGGGGGGGGGGGGGGGGGGGGGGGGGAGTGCAAAACAACATCATCATACGTAAATGATGCAGGTAATGAATGATGTTGTGGTTAGAAGAGGATCAGACATACTGTACGTTGTGGTAATGGATGGATTAGCCAAAGGTGCTTCATTACTGGGGCAGTGACTGAGTGCAGCTGACAGCTGGGGCACGGGAGTGCGCCACACAGCCAGGCAGGACACTGCTACTTGGCAGGCAGGTCCAAGCTGTCACTGTTGATTTCTACAGTCAGGTCTGAAGAGGATGCTTCTTATCAGCGTATCTTTGCTCAGCCAAGAGTACAGGGAAGGGCTTTGCACTTATGAAAATGTAATAACTCCAAAGATGTGTGGCCTAAACGATTTATTTTGTGGTATGTAAGAATCTAAATATATTACGATTGATACTGACTGTAATGTTGTTTTCATTATACAGAAATGTGTTTTTCTCCATCTGTGGTGATAGTTAGACACAGTCTCTGGGTGTCAGCTCAGCTCAGGAAGGCATTTATTGGTGAGGATAATGATGATGATTAATGCAGGCATTAAGCTAGAGTATAAAACCATGTTACAGTGTAGTAGCTGAGATCCCTTCATGGCCACTGAAACCACCTGTCAGAGCGAAACGCTCCTGGCATTGTCTCAGAGAGAAGAGAGAAGACCTTTTCTACAGCTCGATGAAAAAATAATACATGTTCAAATACACTGGAGTCATGGTGACAGGTCAGGAGGAATGTGGTGCTGCAAACTATAAAAAGAAGAAGAAAGCCAGGGGGTCTGAAGTGTTGTGCTGGAAACATCTTTGAAAAAAAATATATAGGAGGTGGAAATGTCCAAAGGTTATACACCGACAGATGCATATAGAATCAGGTGATATGGAGTATCTCGTTTTGACATTTTATTCAGTGCAAGATTCTACAGTTAGTCCTTTCAGCATATTATATACACCCAATACAAGGGGCTTACAGTATGTGCTTAACTTTGCCCTAGATGCTAATACAATTAGAACTATAGTAGAAAAGATTGCAACCTAACGTGAACCCAGCAGACAGACATTGGTAATCTCGTCTAAATAATGTACATTTCTACTTTACACCTTGCTCTACGATTAGAAGGTTTTGCTCCTCACACCTGCCGTCCATTATTAATGGAGCTCTCCAAGCCAGCAGGCTGCTATGCATTAGGACATTTGATTTGCAAAGTCAAAGTGGATTTAGAAAATGACAGCTAATGGTGTCTTTACTTAGGTTCAGAAGCATTACATTAGTGGCAGAGTACACTTACAGAGTGTACCATACAGAGTGTAAGTCGACTTAAGCTCTTTGAAATGTGGTGACTGGGGAATACTTCAGGTATGGTTTTACTCAGAATAATTCATCCAGATCTCCTGCACACTGTGTGTCTCATTATATCACTTCAACTGCTATTGGAGCCCTCTCTTCCTTCTGCAAGTTTCCTTCTGCATGTTTATCTTATTTATTTTTTTAAAACACTTGAAACTCCATCTGTGCTCAGATTGCCTTCATGAACAGGTTATTACCTTTGTGGTAATGGAGTATGTGGTAACCTTCCTCTAAAAGCAAAGTAATAGTTCACTCTCAGAGCAGAGACAAGACTGTGCTCAGGCTGATGTAGCTGCCGGAGAGAGCTGAATGATCAGAGGGTCAACAAAGCCTGAAACTCGCTCACACGACAATAGAAATGGATTTCAGGCTCAATATCACATCATCACGGCAATTATTTTCTTTAAACAGCCAACACTATTTGCATAACTACAAGGATTAATGAGTTGCTGCTGATTGTCTAATGATGCTGCATTGTGTGAAAAGAAAGGAAAGATGATTCAAACAGGATATTATTTAGTTTAGAACAACCTGCTGTATCCGAGCTTTAGAAGAGAAAATGTGTTTCTTTAACAGATATAATGATTCCCTCTAACTATGAGAGTACATTTTAAAATGGTCCAATGACATAACACTTATCCTAACTTCATGAAGATTAGCCTACGTTTTATAATCAGTTATTATGGCCCAAAAAAACAAGCAAGAAATCACTGCATGCTTCTGTCCTGCATGAACATGTTGGTTTTATAGTCATATCTCTTTTATCTCTATTTTGGTCTCCACCAACTGTTAATGTCAGTATCCTGACCAGGTTGTACAAGCTTTTAGTAAATCCATTATTTCATTTTTGTGTCAAGTCCCGCTAGCAGATAAATGTTCTTTGTACCTATAGCTTGACGAGATCCTTTAAGTTAGACAAGGTCATGTTTTATATATATATGTATTTTTTTGTCATTTTCGCCTCCTGTATTATTTTGTACTTACCCTTGTCTCTGTCTTCCTGCTCCTCATGTTTTCCCGCCTTGTGCTCCCCTGCCCTGATTTTTTTCACCTGAGTCTCGTTATTGTCTGAGTATTTAAACCTCCTTTGTCCTCCCTCATGTTGACAGTTTTTTTTAGTATTATTATTTTGGGGAACTCCGCTTCATTTGAAACTACATTTCTATAAATGTTCTTGTTACTCACTACACTTTTCTTTCGCGACAGCAGATACATTCCTTTTTTTCATTTCTTCGAATCTGATCCAAAAGACAATAATCCGTGTTCATGTAGTTCTGCGTGTGTTTTGTCTAAGTGGTGTTGCCGTACCTGTACGTCGCACATTTCCATGGTTGAACATAGAGCAAATACAGAGCAAACATCACTCAGATCATGTAGTTTGTTGGTAATGATGGCTATGGCAGAGAAGGTTGATGATTCTCGGAGTGCCGTTAGCCTAGCGGTTAGTGTGCTGAGGCTGTGGGCGGCCCGGGTTCAACTCCTATCTGTGGCTCCTTTCCGGTGTCAGTCCCCACTCTGTCTCTCCCCGGTTTCTGACTCTATCCACTGTCCTGTCCTGTCCCCCCCCCCCCCCCCCCCCCCCCCAAAAAAAAAGGTTGACAATTCTCCACCTGAGCCCCCATGGCCATATCTTAATCCCATGAAATCTGTAGCACGAATGTACACTCATGTATTCTTGACTGCACTCATGCATTGTGAAAATACAACAATGTTGATGCAGCCTTCACTTGTATTGGTCTTATATTTGACCAGAAGTATCTGTACTTTGACTCAAGTCTTGACGTTGTGTACTTGGTCCACCACTGGGTGTGTGTTTCCTTTAGTGTCGCCTCATCCAAACTTTCTTTCCTCGTTTTGGAGTGTATCACCATTGCTTGATTTTTCACCCTTACACTTTTTTTGCCTGCTCCCTTTTTGGATTTCTTTGCCTTGCCGACAGATTACCTGTGTACCGACCTGGACCCTGTAATAACCTCTTTCTTTTACCAAACCCTGCCCTTGTGTGAGCCTGCATTTATCTAGTTCTTTTACAAGCTGTTTCATACAAGTGATTAATTTAAAGGTCTTCATGAAAGCTTTATGCCTTAGCTGGTAAAACATTAACATTATGTTGATGTTAATGACAGAAGATTCAGAAAATAAAAAGATGGGCTACCATTATAATTTATAAGGCAGCTAACAAAAGTTTTGTCTTTTGATTACATAATTGGTTCACCTGACAGTTACTGGACTTTATAATGCATGATGTGCTATAGGCTAAGTTTAAACCTACAGAGAGCTATAGCACTTACCTTTTGGTTGCTATATACTCCAATGGGTTCACTGAGTACTTTACATAAGTACAGAGCAACATTGACAGTTCTCTGGGATTTCCTCACCACTACCTACAGAGTGAAGATATGTATTCATTTGTCCAAATTTGAATGTACAAATATTGTTGGGGATATCTTTAAGCAAATAAAAATGAAAGCAAAAGATTTAAACAACTCTTGAAATGAGAACTTACATGGTTTACTGTGATGACTGGCTCTTTGTCTTCACATAAACTATACTCTATACACACACACACACACACACAATCCATGGATTACAGCTAAGTGTTAATAGCAGGAATGTTCAGATGTGAAATCCCTGTGACGTTTAAGTGTGAAACGATCAACGGTACAACAGAGCCATGACTCATTCCATAACTTGAATCAGAGATGTCAACTTATGGAATCATCCTTCATAGCCTGTCTGCATGGATTTGTCACAGCTTGACTTCCACAATTACTGCCGCCGTCGTAGAATCCTGACGCCGCAGGACGTCGTCAGCGGCTTGGTTCAGACTGAATAGGCGCTGCTTCTGATGGAAGTGTCTGCCATGTGTTCACTTAAAAAAAAAATCTATCAAGCTTCCTTCAGAACACAAAGTTGTTCTCACTGAGGGAAAAAGTTCTAACACCACATTATAAAATCAATACCATGTAAATCTATATATATATAAATGAAAGGACCTACAATAGTGTAAGATTTTAAATAAAGAATAACACAGTTTAATGGTATACATTTTAAACCACATTAACGGATGTGTATATTCTATCGCAGAAGAAGAAGAAATAATGGAAGAACCTCACAGATTCAGGTGGATGAGAGGCTGTGGGGGGTACGAAGGAGATGACTGTGGCTGCATTGCTGCTATTTGGAGCTTTTAGTCCCTATCCAGTTCATCGACTGGACCTCTACTCGTCCAGCCAATCACATAACAGCAAGCCAGAACCTAAAGCCTCTTGTAGCTCACAATCAACACCCTGCCGAAGCTATCACAGCGACAGTAGACATAGGACTCTGTGGCTGTTTTGACCTGGGCTACATTGGTGATATAAGTGTGTCAGAGCACGGCGTAAAAAAAAACATGATTCTGTTGTTCTTTCTTGTTTGATCCACAACTGTGGGAAATGTGAGGAAACACTGTCATACCAGGAGAAAGTTATGAATGGAATCGTGTTTTTAAGGCCCTTGCTTCATGTTTTTTGTTTTTTTTCTTCTTTTTACTGAGTAAAAGCCTAAATATCAGGGGAAGGAGTACATGAGCCCTGCAGATGACTATTGGTTTGCCGACAGCTGTATTGCCAGAGGTATTGGAGTGTGGGAGGTCTTGAAAAATATTTCTGCCAGTGTAGATTGTCTATCAACGAACCGGCTCCCTGCAGAAAATTCAAACAGAAATACTTTTACAATAAAGTTCGAATTTTCAAAACTTGTGTCTTCATTTCAACTTTGAATATACCTCTTTCAGGGTCTCCAAAATCAGTCCGAATCCGGCCTGATTGAATTGGTATGAGTGAGACACAGCTGGATGAATGAGCAGTGGTTCAGCTGCAGACAGAAAATTGTTCTCCGCTGGATATTAAACTGCCACAACATTTTCCTGGGAGCTATTCCCAGCGCTCCCTAATGAAAGCAATCACACAAAGCAGAGCGAAACACTCGGTGTGACATAAGGAAAGTAATTCTCCTTTTTACATTTGCTTGAGATTGTTAATTTTTCCTCTCTGCAACACGACATATGGCATCAGGTCAATGGGGTTATTTTAGACAGTTGGCTCTTTGTAGCAATTTAGAAACAGTTTATTAGGTTTGGACTGAGTTTCTTTTTCTATCGTCTGAATCCATTCCATGTTTCAATAACACATCTTAAAAAAGACATTTTGGGTCATTATTAATGTGTTATTCTTAACAAAGGATAAAATGAGACTAACACATTGCACAGTTACAAATATAATTCATCCCACATTAAACAGCTGTATGCTTGACATGCTTGAAAATGTACTTCAAGTGATTTAAAGGTAAAAATGTAACTTCCCACTCAGAATCTTCTCTGCAATGCAGCAATTTCCTATTAGAGATTTGAAGAAAGCAAGAAAATGATCATAAATTTATAGTATTTTTCATGTGTTGACTCGATAACAGATAAGAAGTCCTGTGAAGTATGATACAATCTGAGGCTTTTTCCCACTTACCCAAAACTTCTGAAAAACTCCTAAAGTTTTCGAGGTGAGCTGCGTGTGAACACAAACAGCAGAACTTTTCACTCAGACTTTATCAAGAGTTTCTCCTGTCAGCCCACTTGAATTTTGTCGGCAAAAGTCCAATCAGGAGATTTCACCTCCAGCGAGTGGGATGGGGTGGTGACGTTTATTCCCTGTAACCCAAGACTTTATTCACGCAACCATTGCCATCTCTGTGCATGTAAAGAAACAGCTTCATTATATTTTTTGTTCGTCTGTCTGTTCTTATCTGCTTTTTTGTTGATGTTTTGATTTTGTTGAACTACACATAGCATTGATATAAAGGCAAATATTCTCATTATAGCTTTGTATAGTGGACTTTGTTGCTTCGTCCACCACTTTCATGACTCAAGACCCCCTGGCCCCTGGTCCCACTTGACATGGATAGACTCCCATTGTGAAGTGCATGTGTGAAGATTCAGATCAGGCGGACTTCAGGGGAAGTTTTGAAATGCTATATTTTCAGGGGTTCATGTGACAAAAAATCTTGAGAATTTTACACACGACAATAATGGAAAAAGATTAAATTCTGTTTTTTATTTTCTAATACTGAGCTTGGTTGTAAAACAGGTTGGTGTTGATTGAGCTTGGGGAATTCTTCAAGCAGTTGCTTTTAGATTAGATGTGTTAGACTGCGCTTAAATGCAGGATATGACTAAATGTAGTAATCATCTTGCAACATATTGAAAGGAACTTTACATTGTGAGCTGAAGAGAGGTCGCCTCTTTACTGATCATCTTATAATGGTTTTACAATCCTCAGAACATTTGAAAGGCCTTGTCCAGGTCCTTTAATCTGTGGAAATTAAAAATATTGTGTACAATTTGGGCTTCCTCATCTGCAAAAGTTTCTTATTTAAGATGAAATTCAGCAAACATTTCCACAACAGTTGTTGTGATGGTTTGTACGGCTGTCTTTTGATCCGCATGAAAACATAAAGTTCCGGGTCTAAGACAGTTTCGGTCCATGTTTCCTGACAAGCAGCAGCCATCCGTGACCACACAAAACAAGACCCCGAACCAGGCGGACATGCAGATCAGAAAGACAGGACAGAAGGAGGAGAAGCGAGATAAACTGAAGTGAAGGGCATTTTTAAGCAAAGCAAGATGCAAACTATTTAACTGTGTTATGTGGAGCACAGGTGGGCAATCAGGCGGCAGCATATTGCCTGGTGGCTTCATCCTCCCCAGGTTCATATGACAAGTCATTTCTGAGGCTGCTGGTGTCACCCACGGGAGCTGACATCCAGGTGAGACAGGAGCAGAGCACAACAGATGCCGTGACAGAAAGTGGAAGGATGTGAAAGGGTACATGGATGATCAGAATCCAGAGAAATACAATATAAAATGTAAATATATGTACAGGGTACATCATTTTACAAAAGATTTTCAAATAGAATATCATTTGGTACATGAAATAATGAGGAAAAGGGGAATAACTTTCAGATTTTTCTCTATAACCTGAAAAGAGATGACAATAATCTAATGTGAAGCTCTATCTTCTGAATTTCACTCTGTGTTAATATAATTGCTCTAAATAAATAAATAAATGCTCATAGAGTACCCAATTTCCTTCCGCATTCAACAGCACTAATTCCATCTTATCAATGTCATTCTCTCATAAATACAATACTATCTAAATTAAAAAAGGCTCTTTAAAGCACGTCATTTGAGTTTCTGAAATTACTTTGGCACAGGGCGTGGTGATGAAGGCAATATTCATTATTATATATATAAGTGGAAATAAACCTTCATTTAGAGGAAATCTTTCAATACAGAAATGAATTTATTCCAATTAACAAGATACATGGCATGTTAGAAATTCCCCAACGCCCATGCAGACAGTCATGCAGTTATCACAAGGAAATCCCAAGAAATACACTCATTATTAATATGTTGCATATTGTATGCAAAAACACATACAACATACAGTACATGTTTGAACATTACGTTTTATATTGCATTAGCAATATAGGAGGCAAAAAAAATGCAGACTTTTCCACTTATTGTACAAACAGTGCTCCAACTACTGGAAATACATCAGTGCCTGGTTGAATACTTTCTAAACAAAAGAGGCTTAAAACGCTCTATACCTCTTGGAGATGAAGGAGTCTTTGTTGGCATTAAAAGGCCACAAGAAATTAGGTGAGGCTCAATCACCAGAAAGGTTCAGTTTCCTCCTGGAGGGGGGCTATTTTTTTTCTCTCAGGTTTTTCTAAATACAGCTGTGAAAACGGGTTTTGTTGAGGCAGTTGCATTGTCTCCCATCTGTCTCCATCTGATTCCAACAATAACACGGGTCCACATCCATCAGTAGTTTCCCACAATAACTGCCTCAGTCTCTTTAGATGGTCTCCTGTCCGTTACCAAAAAGTTAATCATTCCCTCTGACTTTATAAGCAGGTTGCAACCGAGAAAAAATATGCCAAACACCACGGTGAGGGACAAAACGCACATGACGGCGATCTGGACCACCCTCATGATGAAGAGGCTCCTCTCATCCGGAGCTGCAGCCACAAAGCCATTATCGGTCACCACGGAGGAAAAGTTGCAGCAGAAAAACTCCTCCGTCCTGTTGAGGAGTCCTGCCTCCGTCTGATTTAGCCCGGTGATGTTCATTTCCACTTTTTTTTTTTTCCCAAATAAAAGAATCAAACTTTAAAGTGCGAGCGATGAGGAAAGACGCGCCTGGCACAATCCAGGAGAAAAAGTCATAGAAGTGGAAATGATGCGGTGCTGAACTGGAGAAGTTCTTGTAGAGTTCAACAAGCTGCTTTGGCATCGCATTACTGGAGGTTTCATGTGTTCTGTCGCCAATTTCAGAGCAGAATGAATCCACCAACCCGTGGTTAAATAGCCTCACAGCAGCACCTGCCTGCGTTAGAGAGGAAGGACGGAGCTCCAAGAGCGCCACCATACGACCAGAGTGCACCAAAGCATGCATGTGGTACATTGTGTTCCGTATGGAATGTATAGCTGTGTGTTTGTAGATTAATTAAAGTGTTGCTTGGATGAAGGATATAGATTTTTTTTGACACAATGCTGCAATATTTCCTCCTCTCTTTGTGACTTTATAAGACTTGCTATAATTATCTTTTAAAATGATTAGTTGTATATTTATGTTTTACTTTTTTTTTTTTTACTTCTTTATCTTTTTTTAGTCTTTTAGCTAGTCTTTTTAGAATGCTATGACACTGTAGTGCACAATATAAGGTGTTATGGATATGACATCTGTGTTCATCAAGTTCCTTTGATATTGGTACTTTGCAAGAAAGTTAAAGCTTAAAAAGTAATTCATGTGATGGCTGCTATAGCCGCCAACATCTCTTAATTTAAATGCATAAACATAATATCTTAGTTTTGAGTCACCTGGTGGTTGGTGGATGGCAAAAGTTGCAGGGTTGTGAACACTTTTATGCTGGAGCCAGCTCATTGGAAGTTACTATAGTACTCTGCTGTCATGAGGGGATTTGGGTTGAGTTAGTTTTACTTTGTATTTAGTTTCACATGACAGTTTTTCATGATAATTAAAGTAATATTTAGCTGACCTCTGTTATTCCTAGTTGATTTATAGACCAATACCCACTATTTCTTAAAAAATAAAACTGTGGTCTTGGGCCTTACTTTCCCTAACAACCTGCATTTTTGTGAATATGTGTATTTAGGCCAGCAGTGGCTCACCTGTAGGGACTTGGGTTGTGATCTGGAGGGTCATCAGTTTAAGTCCTGGTACAGAGTAAAGTATGGAAGTTTGGCTGGTTGCTGGAGAGGTGCCAGATCACATCCCAAGTGGTGACCTCAGGTCAAGGCACCGAGCAAGGCATTGGCAAAAAGTATATTTATCAATTAAGTCTGCGTTCTAATTGTAGATGTAAAAACTGCAATATGTTAAAAGACATTTTTCGGAACTGTTGGTTAAAAAGATTATTTTGAACTGTGTCTCAATGTATGAGCGGATTCTTGCATCTGCAGTGGCACATGGCTTGGCCTTGATTGAAAGGACAGACAAATTATAATTTTATTAATTGTATTTAAGTGTGATAAATTGACAAATTGCAAATTTCTGACCTTAATCACCAATGTCTCTTTAACGGGTTTTTTTTAACCTAACATGCTGGTTGAGTTTTGTTTATAATTGTCTAGAATATAGGGATTTAAAAATGAATAAAGTAAATGAATACATCTATTAGCTTCTTATTTTAAATGTATTTTTTTACTTTAAATAATCACATTTATGATTATGATAAAGAAAAAAAGTTGTTTTAGGGAAAATGTATTTAACTAAATATCTTATCTTAAAACATTCGCATAACTCCAACATCACCACCAGCAACATGCATGCTTTTCTGAACCTAAAACCACATGATACATTTTCATTGTGATGTGGAAATGAGTCTTAGACAGCAACACAATGATAAGTAAACACAAGTAAAGAAAGTTATTTATTACGGATTGAATGAAAAATCACTGATAAGATGTTTTGATGTTCTTGCAGATGTCAAAGATGTTGTAAGAAAGTGTGTTTATCATTGTTAAATATTAGAAAGTAATAACTTTCTAAGAGATGGCTCTTTAAAGAGATGAAGTGTGCAGCCATTGGTGTTGAACTCACCGTTGTTTAATTGAGTTTATGTCACAGCCACAATCTCCTGCAGAAAGATGAAATAGAGGAACCCTCTGCCAAAGCAACAAGCTATGATACTCATTGTATCTGATATGGTTTAAAGAGAACACATTATACTTATGTTCATGAATGTTGTTTACACATTTGGCTTCATTTCTGTGATTAAACAGTATGGCAGAATTCCCCTTATGTTCCATGGTAACCTGGTACTTCTGATTGTGCTTTATTTATCGTATAGTGAATCACTAACAGTTGAACAATAAGCTAGTATTGTAGTTTGAAGATGTGATTTTCTATAGAAAGAATTCAATATGTCAGCTATCTGTTAAGTGGATTGAGCTCCCACTTGGCTTATGCAAATGTGCATGTATTTAAGTATTTATTTTGGCCATGTATTGTAAAAAAAAGGTAATTTATTCTTATTTATTTATTTTTTCCTTGTACAAAGGGTAGGATGGTAGATTTATACGTTTTTTTTTATTCCTCCTGAACCCTTTAGTTCTTTGTAAAGGCAAAAAAATCAAAAGAAAGTCCTCTTCATTGTACTGCTTAAAAAGAACAAAACCAAACAAATGAAATGAAAATCTATATTTTTAAGTGAGTTATCTCGTTAGTGTTGGAAGATTATAACTATGATTTGTTCAGTGAGAGGATGTCATAATAACTGGAAAAAGACATAAGTTGTTACTGTATGAACACATAAAGATAACCATAACCAGTCTCATTGAGAAGTGGTGAGACTCATCACCAAGGTCATCGATAAAAAGGAGAAGATGCAGATGATTATAAAAGAGACAGAAAAGCCCATTTGTGGGAACATATCACATTTGTCGCTGCTACATGATCAAAAGCAGAGATCCAGCTGGTCTATCATGCAACATGGTGGTTCGATTTTTGAGGCTTGTCAAAAAAAAATACTTTAAACTATCACACTTTTTAAAAAGCCATCTAGCAAAAGTGCTGTAACAAAGTTTTGCATTTTTCATGAAGATAAATAAGCATGACACAAGCCCCAGATAATTACCATGTGCAGCACCGCCCCTGCCACAGAAGCCTTTATTAGTCAACTATTCCTTTACAGTCGTTTCAGTTGAGTTACATTTAAAAACATATCATTTAAAACATAGTTTACAGTTTGCTTAATTGACATTACATCAATATTATCTTGAATCACTGAATGTTAATCACATGATGGGCATTTGATCTCTGACATTTCCCAGAGGCCAATGCAGCACTGAACGTCCCTTAAGAGTAGCAGCAGATGGCAGTATTGTTCAACATGATTCACCAAAGGCCTGCCATGTAATGTAATATTAATGTTACTGCCAATCTGTCAATATCATTTTATCAGCCATAGTTTTTATTTTATTTTGTCTTCATTCATTTGTTTATTCAACAGGGACCGATGGAATGAACATTACTTCATATGTAAAATACAAAATAGGTTTCTAGCCATGGCTCATTTGCAACCCCTATCCCGGGCTTTTAGGATTTAAACAGAAGCATTAGACATTAAAAGATACAGAAATTGTGATAGTATACACCTACAGACATTAAAATGCAATACAGATAAGAAACTAAAAGAAGGACAAACAGTAAAATAAGAAGTATAAGAGGAAACCCAGTCAGTGCTCACAGACTTGATTCAGTTTCAGCCATTGTTTTACTTGTGTCTTAAAAACCTTGAACTCTGTCAGTTTTTTAATTTCTGATGTGTTCCAGAGGTGCGTTTCTCTTACTAAGAGGAATGGCTAACCCAATATAGTTCTGTGTTTTGGTGCTCTACAAATTCCACCCATTGTAGCCCTCACTCTGGTTCCACTGTTTGGTTTCTTTACCAGCTGACAGCTTGTTTACTCACTTACAAATCAGATTTAAAAAAGAAAAGTTAGGCTACATATGACCCAATAATCAGTACACTCAGTGGAGGACTCATGCAATGTATGTAATATATCCTACTTATGTTTAGTAATACAAGTGGATTATGTGTAAAAAAAAAAAAAAAAAACAACAACATGGTGTTTGGGGAGTTTTCAGTGATGGTCAAACAAGGTTATTGAAAGTATAAAACTAATTTAAAGATAAAAAAAGACACTTTCTACCAATTTTATAAGAAGCAAGATAAATGCCCATCGTCATCAAGGCTTTTCTCCAGATACCAGAGGGCTCACATATGATGTCAGTATTATAAACTTAAGCTCAAACACAAAATGTATCAACGTGCATTCCGTTTTGTTCAATTATCTCATCAAGAAAACTAAAGCAAACATGTCTGACTCCTAAGCCTCTGAAATAGTTTTGAGAATGCACTTAGAAGTTTTAATGGAAGTTTAGACTATATATGCCAAAAAACAAACAAACCCCCCCCCCAAAAATAAAAAAATAAAATAAAAAAATAAAATCTTGATTGTTTAAATGGTAAACAATAGATAGCCTAGTTTGCATGTTGCATATAACATGCCTTCTGCCTGGGTGACGGTGTTGATTCACACGCCTACATTTACCAGACGCCCGTGACGCTCCTCTTCGAGAAGATGTGCTGAGTGACATCGCTTTGAACCAATCAGAGAGCAGAAACGACACACTAGCAGGTCGGTTCTGAGCTGAGGTTAGATTGTGCTGCGGAATATTATCTCGGCTGTCCTCTTAACCGTTATAATATTCAGCCGGAGAACAGGTGCGTTGCTAAGAAGAAGGTAACAGCATTGACCGCAGTGGCATTAAAACGAAAGGGAAAAAACAATTAATGGAGGCTGTGGATTTTCAGCGGTGTACTGCGGCTAAGCAAGAGAAAAATCCTATCAAGGAGTCCAAACAGGTACCCCGAGCGGCATTACTGGACGTACAGTATCACGCTGGATTGTAGACTACTCTGTGTTGAGATGGACTGCAACTTCACTGCGTTATTAGGAGCAGATGATAGTTGTATTTAGCCGCTGGAGAACTGGATATCGGGTCATGTTGTGTGCGTTCAACACGTTGCCTGAGAGCGACGCTGGAGCAGGTCACTGGTTCACTCCATCCATAATTTAGGTAAGCAGACAGTATCTTATTTATCACGCTTATAGCTGTACACAACACGTCTTCAGCTGCAGTCATTACGCTTTAGAAATTGCCTTTACATTATGAATGAGTGAGTAGTAGCCTATTGGTTCATAACTACTGCTGTACTAACATAGCCTGAACCTGTCACATCACACAATTCCCAAATTATCTCCTAAACCTGTAGGCTATAAAATGCACATTCACATGACATGGTTGGATTCTAGTGTGTGTGTGTGTGTGTGTGTGTGTGTGTGTGTGTGTGTGTGTGTGTGTGTGTAGCCTATGTTCTTTTCACCAAACCTTTTAAACCACCATAAGGCCAAAAGTAATCTTTGTTGTGGTTGTTTGGGTTATAAAGAAGCTACAGTCACCGGCCTAATGAGTTTATTGGGATCAGCTTTATCACCTCCTGTTTCACTTGGTAGGTGTTGATTTAGCAATATTACATTTTGGTTGCAATGCTAATATGAAGGCCCAGTTATATTACTGGTAGCCTATAAATCCTTAAAAACAGTTATAAAACACATATCAAGGTTTAGGCATACATTTATTTTAGAAACATAATTTAACATGCAATAAAAAATGCCACAACTCAGAATTTGTATGTGTGTAACACTGTTATCAATCAAGTAGTGCCCACTATCAAGTCTTATCAGCACTTGATACAAGATAAACAGTTTGTTCTGAATTCAGTATCCACTGATATTCTGTTAACAGCTTCACTGTCTGCTTGAAAGTCCTTCTAGAGAGTTCCTGGTTTGAATCCCTATGTGTATACACAACAGGTTCTTAACATGTGATTGTCTAACATTGTATCCTTGAAGTATAGCCCATGAGCATAGCACTTCAGTCTTTACCTCAACAGTCAGTGACAGAGTCAGTTTTGCCTTTGCACCATTCCAGCTTTTCTTTAACACTTTGCTGTGTCCAGTTGTATCAGCGTGGACTGTAATGAATTAGTCTTGCAATAGCATACATAGTCGAAGCACTGCGATTGAACAAACTTGGAACACTAAATTTAGCTCATTACCCTGCACCAGATATCTGACATCATGAAGGAGTGTTAAATTAACCGTCACTTCAAGAAACAGTTCGTAATGCAGGTGGTTTACAATTGTCTCAAAAGGACTGGAAAAGTGTCTTGTAAAGACTGAGGGGGGGGGACATGGTTTTAGAGATGTGTGCAGCAGATAATAAATATTCATCTGTGCAGATGCTTGGGCTAATTGACTCAGACTTCTTTGGACGTACACTCCAGCAAGCTGCTGCCAGTGGCACCGTCGGTGAAACCAAAACACGTCTCTGCCACCCGAGCACTGAAGCAGATGGTTGGAGATGCAAACAGTCAAGATCAGACAGCATTGTAATTGATCTGTCTACATTGGGAGTTTGGGATGATATGATACATACAGATTTGGATGTCAAGAGTTTTTCCAGGACCATTTAGCTGATTTATACTCATTACCTGGAAGTCTAGATCGCGCTCAGGTTAAAAGCCAGTAAATGGTGCTTTAAATTCTGAAATAACTCGCCACTCTGTGATCTGAGTCTGAAGCTCTTAATGCAGCTGGACAGAGGCTGCCTTGTTTTTTTGAAAGAGATAAGAATTAGCCCAGGGCAGCAGTGTCAGAGCCTGTGATGGACATTTAGACAGGGAGCAGAGAGGACAGTGTGTGTGTGTATGTGTGTGTGTGTGTGTGTATGTGGGGTGGGGGGCAGAATGTGGAGTACAAAATCATTACCATGCTGCAAGTGAAAGATAGGGAATTCTGTCAGATTCCCAACAGGAAGGGCTGCAGGCATTTGCCACTATTTGCAAGAGTAAATGGTTAAGTTAAACAACAAAGTTTTAACTTTATCATTTACAATTAACTGGAGGTACATTTTACCTTTTATTTTCTCTAAAAGGAGGAGTATTAAGTGGTTCTTTATGGCTGAAAGAATCTTTTTTGCATCATTCTCATTATACTTTCATAAGCCTTTCAGTCAACAAGAAAACTGTAATTTCAGTCGAGTAGAAATCCTGTTTGACAGAAAATTACGTTCCTTTTTTTTTATCAGTAAGTTGTGAGACATACAGGCCATGCCAATGAGATAGCTAACCTCTGCAAATTGCCTGTGGTATGAAAGCTTCCCAGATGGTCCGTGCAGTACTACTGATGGAGTGGACCATTAAAACCATTAAAGAGGAAATTAGCATCCTTTTAGATGTAGAAATATGGAGGATCTAGGGGTCAGTGTTATACAGGAAATTGAGGGTGACATGCAATGGGCTGTTCCTGTACAGGTCTGTGTACCATTGATGGCAGTCACACCAAGTGTTGTAATATAAAATACAGAAATGATGAGAGCAATTCTATTAAAGAAAAATATGGAGAAGCAAAAACAATCTGACCTCTCTCCTGGCTGCCTCTGTTTGGGTTGTTTTCTTATAAACTCAAGTGTGAATATTATTGCCATACAGTATTTGTCGTTTGACTGAGAGCATTTCCCAACTGTCCTGACTTTGTAAACATCTAAAGGGACATAGTTCACTCTTTCTCCTCCCAATATACACCTGAACTCACTCAGGGTATTTACCAGTACTCATGTTTGTATCAGATTAGTGCTGTCTTTGACCCACTTTTAAAGGCTGTTTTCCTTTCCTCTGTGAAATCATATTTTAATTGAAGCAGCATGATGCCAGGGTTTGCTGTGACTCTACAAACTGGATTGGCCACTTGCCATGATTAAATAAACTTACCTGATAGGAGCAATTTTTTAAGATTTTTATGATGCCAGAGTGTTGGAGCAACTGGATCTGCTTAATATAACTGAAGCCTTAACCTCTAAGCTACCGATTTATGTTTTTTTGTACTTTGTTTTTCTATATGGGTTTCTACCTATTTTATTAATCTTAAAATGACCCCTTATATTATGCATAGAACAAAATACACATGATTAAAGCCAGACAAATGTGAGATTTTACAAGGATTACAAATTATAAATATGGTTGCTGATATAGCGAATCTTGACCTAAATCAAAAATGGCACAGCTGTAATGCTCTGCAAAATGCACTGAAGACAGAGCTGAGGCTATTGCTGTGAGACCCATCATCCATTTTATATATCGTCAATGGCGCAAACACATGTGCAAATACCAATATAACTTTGATGGGCTGATATCGACCCAATAATATAGTCTGGCAGAAATATAGTTCAGGCTCATCATAGTTCTCCCAATAACAGATAACGTCCCATCATTACCCGATCCAACTCATGGTATTACATCATCTGTTCATTTTGTGATGCCTATGTTTGTCTAATATGTTCTACCATTTGTGGAATGTGACATTAACGTGAAGTACAGTACTATTAAAATGCATAAAGAGAAATCTGGAGAAGGTGATTACACATCACTTCAATATATTATATCTTTAAGTTTATTTTTTTATTAAACCATAGCTGCAAAACAAAAGTAAATTCCCATGATGCCTTCTATCTTTACTGTTACAGTGATGAATCTTCTCAACATATCTTTTCTCTCTCTCTTAGGATGACGACTGCTGGTCAAACCTACTCGCTCTCCTCCCTCGTTCCTCACCCGGTCTCCAGAGTTCAAACGCTTCGTCAGCAGACTGAGCACTTGCCCTGAACCCCTCCCTGTTCGGCTTCCTGGCAGACGTCCCGGGGAGGTGATGCGACGGTTCGTCTACTGTAAGGTGGTGCTGACCACCTCTTTAGTGTGGGTGCTGGTGGACGTGTTCCTGCTGCTCTACTTCAGCGAGTGTAACAAATGTGATGATAGGAAAGACCGCTCGCTGCTCCCTGCCCTCCGAGGTGAGTCCACAATCCCTGCTGTGACACGTTTTAATCAAGACATCGAGCTGACGGAATGTAAAAATCTGTTTTGTGTTTGTAATTGTAACCCATAGATTGTAAACGTTCGAGGATTTTTTAAATTAAACTTCATCATCTGTCAAATATCCCATCATGCAGTTCACTCAGGGGAATATATTTCCCTGCAAGGTCAGAGAAACATGAACTAAGTAATTAATCAAAACTTTCAATAAAGTGTTTTATGCTCTTCAGACTTGTAAACAAAAAGACTTGTTTGGATTGTTGGAGCTTTCTGATGTCTCTGTCCAGCATCCAGTATTCTGAGCTAGTATTTAATAGTTAATTACTTAATAGTTAATCGACCTATAGTATGGCTTGAAACAATCTGTGTGGGATTGTGTTTGCTCGTAACCCTTTCTGAGATCAAACTTAACTGCAGTGCCTCATTAGCTGAGTTCATTTCCTCACATGACCTGCAGTAAGAAGGAGTCTAAGAGGCTTGCTAAGCTGCTTTTAAAGTTGGAAGGATGCAGAGCTGCCAGCTACTGAGACTCATTTCAATACACAATACGGCGGTACATGACTCACTATGCTTATAGGAGATATTATAGTCTTCTAAATATATGATGAAAGTTTAAGAGATGTTTTTCAGACACTTTTTTTTTACCTGACACTTCAGATGTTTTGTGGTTTAAATTTTTGCTTCTATTAAGGTGTAATCTGGCAAATCTTGACATAATGATCTTAAGTCTTCACCTTATGATGGCAACATTTACCCTTGAATGATTAACACTTAAACCTTTCTGTTAGCTCATCTCTGTTCTGTTAAGTTGATGCCTGGAGGACTTAAAGTGTGACAAAGATAGGTCGTCCTTCCCTTTGTGGTGCTCTAAATATGTAAACGCCTTGCTCAGTAAGTTTGCTGGTAAAGTAGTGTCTAGTTGTTTGGCAAAGGACAATAGAAGAAATGGATGATATAACATGTAAACCTATATCGCATTTCTTGTTATGACACTGCAAACTTTGCTTTTAAGGTTTTACAAAATTGAATGGGACCTTGAGTGCTGTGATAAATATTCAGAGATTTCACCTTTCAGAGGCTTGTAGTGCATTTTTACTCCATTACATGATCTTTTGACTAGTTCAGGGACCGAGAACAGGTCTTTGCCAGCTTGACAAAATTCTGTGCTTCATATGTTATTAAAACAGGCGCTCCTTAGTAGGAGTGGGATTCACGGGGTAACCCCTGATACGATGCGATATGATGCGATACAATATGTTACGTTACGATACGTTATGTTACCTTACTCTATGCCGGTGACCTTTTAGAGCAGGGATGGGCAACTTTGGTCACAGCAAGGGCCACATTAATTTAATTCTCACTGCCAGAGGGCCAAATTGTAGGATACAAAAAACAATTACAGTCAATTATGTCTCACATTTAACTCAACATATACCAGTGATCAAATATTATTATGGACATATTTCTGGTTTTCATGATTTCTTGGCAGATTTTGTCATGTTGTCTTCATGTTTCCAATTAATTGATATGTCAAAGTTGAGCTGAGGGCTACGTTGAGGGTTGAAGGGGGCCGCATGTGGCCCCCGGGCCGCCAGTTGCCTTCCCCTGTTTTAGAGCCATGACCCCCTTATAATCAATCTCTATCCCCTTGTTTTCACACACAATACTTTTATTCTGAATTTATATCTGGGGCAGTAATTTGGTGATAATGTCACTTGCAAAGCCCTTTTCTTGATTCTCTGCTGGAATTTAAAGAAATGTCATCAGTCACTTATGGCTGTGGGTATGCTATGCTTATAATGAAAAATGATCAGGTTAAAGGTGATATTTCTCAGGTGTGATCTTCCTCTCCTGCTGTCTGTCTCTCTATGTAAATTTAACACCCAATTCTAAGTCTGTTTTTAATGAGCCTAGCCCCAGAAACCTGCATTTTATCCAAAAGCATCCTGGACATGGCAACAAAAGTATAGAAAACGTTTTCATGTTTGCTTTAAGTAGCTACATTCAATAATCAAAAACATGACATTATAGGGAGATGTTTCCTCCAGTGCCATCTCTCTTTCTCTTTGTCTCCACTTCTCTCTGTACAGTTTAGTTTAGTCTAGTTTTTAATGTAAAGGAGATCATTTTCTTGAAGCTAAACCCTGAAACCAATGTGTCAGTACCATGATGCACATACAGAAGCTGCCATGCAGACCATCCCACTGCCAGCCTTACAAGTTACATCACTGGTACAGGCGCTTTAATTCATCAACCAAACCCCAGGTAAACATATATACCTTCATTTTAAATAATGTTATTTTTTCTTCTTCTCCACAACCATCTGGCAACCCCAAGAGACCCCTAGGTTAAGAATCACTGCTCTAAACTATGGTACACCATGATATGATACATGACCATGTTTGGAAATTAGCCTTCCTAAAAGGATGTTGTTTGTACAGTGTCAGATGAATTTGCTCAACCTTCCGGCCACGATGGTGGCTAAATAAAAGTAACGTAACAGAGTGATGTGTGACAGACTGTGATGACTCTCCTAACATGAGCTCATTTACGTTTAACACATACGTACATTGATACTCTTCTGAGTCGAGGTTTAGTTGCAGCAAAATCAGCCTTTGAGAACATGTCTGCAATGGAGACTCAAACTGCCTCAAAATAATAAAGTATAATAACAAAAACAAACTTTTTTTTTTCTATTTATGAGCAAGACAAAGAGCATGTCAGTATTTTATTCAACAGTTGAAACATTTCCTCATAAAATTGCCCATTACTAGAATATTATAAGCCTTTATTATAATTGTATACGTGATTACATAATGTTGCCAGTCAAAACAAAGAGGCTGATTAAAAAAAAAAAATGGCTAGTGAGTTTTAAATCCACCAGCCACTGTTGAATGTAGGCGCAAAAGTTAGTTTCCAACCTTTTACATGACCCACGATAACCATAATATCACGATGCTGCGATAATATTAACTGAAGATTACAAAATCAAACATAAAAGGTAAAGTGCAGGATACTGTACATAGGGTGTGTGCCCTTACCATAAGGCACAACCAGCATCCTTAGACCCTAAATCCTTGTTCTTTCTGTGAGCCACAACTCACCTGATCATCAGATCAGTGTAGTGCTCTGCAGGGTGTCTGTCTCTAGCATGTTGTGGTTTTGGTGTTCAACAGAAGCTTCTCTGATATATAACGTAGTGTACTGCTAGCTGTGTTACACTCACAGGTAGTAACTGGAGCATGGCAGCAGAAGGAAGAGGTGGAGGTAAAATATGTGGGAAAGAGGATGAATCAAGCTATAATACAGCCTACAACTCTGCACCACTTCACAAACCTATATGAGAGGAGCTAAAGATAATATATGTGTGTAATGATGTGTTATGTTGTGTGTGCACACAAACTTCATGCCACTGCTAAGTCAGTTCCCCTAGTTTATCCACCCTGGTCAAAAGGTCTGGCTCTGCCTCTGATTGTATGTCTTTTTACATTTCAAACTGACAGCCATCAACTCACCTGGCATGGCAGCAAAAGTCTTTGGTAAACAGAATGGTGTCTGTGTGTCTGAATCTCACAAACAGGAGTGTAAGAGTCCAGATTAAGTCTCGTGAGACCTTTCAGTCATGACATATAGTTCAGAGAAGGTCAACATATACCAAAGAGAGTGATGAATTGCCATCTTGTCAGAATGGTGAGCTCATGAATCACATAACGGCCCAGGTATATGGCGCCATATGACAGTTTATTTTTGTCCAGCACTGAAATATTGACTTATTGTGTATCTGAAGACTCATTACCTGTGAGCGTGAGGGAAACCTTTTCACTGTAATTGCTCGGATTAAGCTGCAGGCAGAGACAGGGACTTAGATTGATTGACCGGAGGTAGGACAGCGGCCACTATTGCCTTCCTGGATGACGTCAGTCATCTTTTATAATGAATGCTCTGTGTCCGGAGGAGAACATGTTGGGCTTGAACATACCATAGAGCATTGGTTCCCAAACTTTTTGAGCCCCCTGTGGCAGATGTAAATATTTTCATGCCCCCCCTACTCTCACCATATACATCAACACAGAAACATATACAGTAGGTATATACCAGGAAATCCTTTTTTTTTTAAATTAGCCTTGCTGCTCCCCTTGCCTGTCATAGCCTCAAGCCCCCTCTAGGGGCCATGGGCACCAGTTTGGGAATCACTGCCATAGAGAGTTTTTATTCCTAGGCTCCTCTCAAATGTGTGTTAACGAGCATGGTAAGAGGTATGGTAGGGGGCACTCAGGCTACACTGCTAGCATAGATAAAGTGTCATGGAGGTAACAAAGGTTCATTCATCTGATGATTCAACTTGGCTTAGTTGGTTTGGAGCAGCTTACATAGAAAAATATAAATAAGAACACAGTGACGTACAACAAATGATATATAATAAGGGAAGCTCCTGTAGCAGCTGCAGTAAAGACTGAGATGTACTTTGACACTAATGGAACATTTCTTCACGACATCATGAAAGTGAACCCCATTTATCCTGAAAAAGTCACTATAACGTTTGACTGTTACGTGTATCACATATTGGTTTATCCATGCTTGAAAAATGATCATTTGTCTGATATTTCCTAACTTACAAGATCCAACACAGAGCCCAGGAGTGCTGTAGTAAAGTGGGGATGACAGTTTGCCTTGTTATTTCTAAGCCTGAGGACTGTCTCCTGCAAAACGCACACACACAACCGGACAATTCACTCTGACATTGTGCAATAATAATGTTATGTTGATGTTATATTATGTTTACCAAATCGACTTAGTGCAATAACATGTTACACTTTATGTGTACTGTGTGCATGTCTGTGTTACACGGAATATTACAGACTACATTTTTGTCAAAACTGCAGCTCAGCTAATCTATTTTTTTATTTTTTAAAATCTATTTTTTTAATTCTATATTGTGGTATCTATCTATTTTTTTGTACATTCTTAATTTTCTTATTTAAATTGTACTGTGTTCACTTTTTGTTTGCAATCTTTGCTCTTTGCTGCTGTAATAATGTAAATTTCCCCATTGTGGGATAAATAAAGGATTATCTTATCTGATCTTATGTATTCTGCCCATGCAGTGCACATCTGACAGTATTGTTACAAATTTAATTTGGTAATCTTTTGTCATGGCTGAATTGGAAACTGTTAATATTATATTTAAATGAACATGCATTATATTCTGTGTTGATCTGTACATATAGACTGATGCATTGGAGATCATCAAGCTGTGCTCTCGAGGTGTGTCCATCACCATTTAAGCCAGTGTCCACATGGAGAGTGTTCAGCAGCACCATAAAGAAAAGAGCAGGATCAGTTGAGGTTAACAATCCAGCAAACACATGACCTTCTCCATGAGGGGTTATAGGGAATCCTCTTAACCTGGGGCCAAGCTGCAAATGTGAACTGCATGTCCCCCTTTCATGGAAATCACTGCGTCTGCTCTGAGAGATTATTGTGAAGGAGACAATAATAAATCCAGGGAAGGTTATTTACCTTTGATGAAGGGAGCTGGCTCTGTGCAGCAGGAAAAGGAACTGTATTCCTGAATACAGGCATTTGACTGGAAGAGCAAAGAAGAAAGGATTTTGCTTTCATACTTCTTTTTCATCTATTAAAATGTTCCCCCCAAATCTCTGAATTAAAAACCTCCAAATAGATTAAATTAAAATTAAATATAGCTTACGGACTATGCAGTGCCTTAATACCCACTCAGCCCAAACCACAGCAGCCAGGAGAGAGCTTAAGCAGAGCGGCTGCACTGGCTCTATCAAATGTCTTACTATGTTCACTGATGTGTGAGGGAGCATATTTTTCTCAAAGCCTTTTACAGTGTGAGTGAGAATGCCATCACACTTTCAGTATGTGCAGTGTTATTAAATATTATTAAGGGGAATGCAGCATAATGTTCATATGTGCATAGTGCATACCCTATATACAGGTCGCAAGTGCATGAACCATTGTTAATGACATAACAGCAAATTTATCGGGAAAAACTACATTTACACTCTGGCTTTTATCTATCATAGAAAAATACAATGTGCAGAGCTTACAGGGAAAAATCCAGCATGCTTCGGCTACGCTCCTGAAGAAGCAGATAATTAACCCTGAAACTGTGATGTCCGCTTCAGAATGTGTACATCTCACATAGATGAGAACAACTCAGACTGTTTGTTGTTCTTCCCTTTTGCTATGCACTCATTTATGATTAAAGCCACACTTTTTTTTCTCAGAACATGATAATAGACATTGGTGTAATGATCAAAGTGACACATTTCCAACATCTATGGACATACAAGTGTTTTGTTTTGGATTTATTGATCTAGTTTTGGCATACTGGGTTCATAGAGTTCTTGAAAAACCACATCTCTTTTATCCCACCCCGCTGTTGAGAACAGGGCCCACAGCCAACAGACTCAGTTCAGCGAGGTCAGTTACAACTCATTACTCTCGGTCCCCATTAAGGACGAGAAGTGTGGGGCACTTGTAATTTAGTGGGCCTTAATAACTTGGTACTTCTTCTTATAATGTTTCCTTATTAACAGTCGACCTCATATAGTCAGAGATTAATTTTACAGTGCAGTTTGACATTCATTTCTCACCTGGATTCCTCATCAGATATTCTTTTTTTTTTGGTCTCCCCTCTCCCTGTGTTATGTTACAGCGGTGATATCTCGAAGCCACGAGGGTCCGGGGGAGATGGGCAAAGCAGTGAACATTCCCAAGGACGACCAGGAGAAAATGAAGGAGCTCTTTAAGATCAACCAGTTCAATCTGATGGCCAGTGACATGATCGCCCTGAACAGGAGTTTGCCGGATGTGCGGTTAGACGGGTGCGTAAGCTTCAACACCTGCCTTTGATTCACTTCACACATTGTAAGGTTTCAAAAAGCTTGACATTTTGGCTGATGCATTCTGCTTTTGGTATTTTTATCTTTTTATTTTCGGGGTATTTTCGTCTTTTAATGTGGCAGACTGTTATGCTAGGCTCACGAAAACGGTTGCAGCATTAGGACAAATGTGTTTGATGGCTCAGCAAGGCAGCAGGGGTTCTCCCTCTTTGTCAAAAAAGAATCAGCAGGGTTTCAGATGGTGACTGTGCAGATGAACTGCTCTCTAAAACCTTATTCTGCTGATGAGAGTATTTTTTTCTGTTTGTTGGTTAGCTTAGACTAGTTTTAATACTGCATTTAATGCAGAAAGATGTGTGTAATTACCACCTCTGTTTGAAGCAGAATCCATCAGATCCCTCATGTGTTTACATCAGGCCTGACATTTGAATGGGAGTTGGGTTTTGTTTACTGTCACTCAAGATCCACTTGAGCTCTTAATGAAATTCCAAGGAGCAATTTGTGCAAAACATGAGCACATATTTCAACAGCTGCTGAAATGAAACTGCACTGGCACTCTCTTGGAGACATCACTAGTGTGATTCCTGTTAAATATTAAAATACACCATAGGTTATAGGCCACAAAAATGTCCTTTTTACACACTTTCATCCTGTGGTTGAACTCTGCTATTCTTGCCTGGTAAAAGGAAAGACGCTCAGGACTTTCTACAATGCAGAGATACAAATACAAAAATTCATTTTGCCTGCATGGTGAAAAAGAAGACCTATTTTACTGAGAAAATGTGAATACTCAGCTAATTGCAACCCAGTTTTTCTGTCCATAATAGCCCCAACCTTTTTGATTATAAATATTACAGCAGCTTTATCACAGAACGCAGCTTAGCCTCGCGAAAATTCAGCAGCTCTGTGGTGAAGATCATTCAGAGCAGGCAGGATTGTCTTGAAGGCAACCTCCTGGCCTAGATGTGTCAGTCAGCCCTGTCACTTTGAATAGACAGGACAAAACCAGTGATGCTGTCTGCTCCAATAGCTTCTTTCACCCTCCGTCACCTCCCACCACTCCTCCTCTTGCTCGGGCAGTCCACTTCCATAATGCAGCTTATTCTGTATTCTGCATCATCGCCTGCAGCAACGGCCCGAGTTTGACATAGTCTCACTCTTTTGCTCTGACGGACCATCATTCCATGGACCTGCTGACATTGCTGTCAACACTGGGTTTAGTTTTCCACTTTCTCTGGGGTTATTTGTCAGTAAATCTCACATGTCAATGCATTTGCACTGACAACAGCGTTGAATAGCAGCAGAGCACACAGACACTCATACAGAGCAAAACAAGCTACAGGCTTAAAAACAGCACTGTGATTGAAGTTTGTGAACAGCCCCAGATTTTGTTAAAGGTTGGTCATCACAGCACCCATCAAGCTTACACATCAAAGTGCGCTTGTGGGTGTGTTGTGAAGCTAGCTGTCGCTTTTTACTCGATGGCTAACATGGCTACTGGGATCAAACATGGATAGGGTTAGGGCTGTTGCGTCATGCCCTTGACTGGCTGCATATAGGTTTACCATCTAGGGGAGGGACCCCCATCCCCTCTGCATCGTTTGTACGAGTGTGGAGCATGCCCAGGCGTCATGCGAGCACTGCAGCACTATATAAACTAGTATACTAGAATGTCACTTGCTGGTTTTTCAGCACCCTGTTTTTTCCAATGCCACTGCTAAACCCAGTGATAAGCTGGCCCTGGCTAGCTCATGTCGGGGAGGCATATGACGGAGGATGCAGGTGAGGAGTCACCCCCCAGTCACTGGACACTAGCAAAGCCTTCTCCACTATTAAGGTCTATTGGGCTTTTTAGCCTACCATGTGGGTTCTGGTACGCCAGACAGTGCTACACATACTGAGATACCTAACTCAGTTTTCAGAGAACTGGGGTTACTCTGGTAACCTAACGTTTCCTTCCATAGTCCAAGACATGCAAGTAAAGTTACTCCACTTGTCACTCCACTGGTGCTCTTACCCAATGATAGCTGAGATCAACTCAAACCTCACAATCAAATAATTTAGTCTGTTGAATTTAAGAAAACAAAACAATGAAAAAGAATGCCAAGCATCCACATTTCATTAAAATACTGAATATCTGAGGAGCTTTAAGCAACACATGCTGGGGATTCTTCTAGATTAAGAAACAAATATATTAATATATCTTATAATCAATATTAATACATGATAGGGTCATGGTCATAGTTGGTTGTTGTTGTTGTTGTAACAATCTGGTGGTGTAGTCTCAAACAGTTCATATCTAGGGGTACTGAGATGAACAAAGGCCTTGCCAGATGAGTATATAAATGGATAAAAATGAATTGATGATCAACAAAATCATGTTTATATTTTGGTATCTTTTTTTCATCTTTGCATTTTCCTGTGAAAATATATACAACCTTTACAGGCCTCTCAAAACTGTTTGAATAAAATCATCTGTTGAAGAACTTTTCTCTGTCCAATTCTGGTTTTCCAGCTGTAAGACCAAAGTGTACTCAGACGACCTGCCAAACACCAGCATAGTCATCGTGTTTCACAACGAGGCATGGAGCACTCTGCTGCGGACAGTTCACAGTGTCATCAACCGCTCTCCGAAACACCTGCTCACCGAGATTCTGCTAGTGGACGATGCCAGTGAGCGAGGTTAGTGATCTATACTCAAGAAGCTAAAAGAATGAACATGATGGAATAGCCAATGGTGACAAAGATTCAACTCTGAAGTCAAGGATAAAGGATATACAATTTGTCCTCAGGGTTAAGAACAGGGCTCAGTGGGTCACTAAAATGATGTAGTACAAAAACCATGAACACAACAATACTTTGACTACCACAGAAATCTACACAACACCATCATGTTTAAAACAGATATGAAAAACTAAAATAAATTGTATAGATTTATGAAAATGTGCTTGTAACTAAATCTGATCAATCACATTCTTAGGTTTGAATTAAAAAAGCACAGAGTAATTTAACTAAATACAGATAATTACATTAAATAAGTATACATTGTTGTTGATGCCCATTATGTTGTTGTTCATTTTTCAGTATTCTCTGTCTGTAGCTATAAATAAATAAAAGATGAAGAAATGATCTGTTGGTTCTTTTTTCAGACTTCCTGAAGAAGAAGCTGGAGAACTATGTGCGCACTCTGGAGGTGCCGGTGAAGATCCTGAGGATGGAGCAGCGTTCAGGTCTCATCAGAGCCAGGTTAAGGGGGGCAGCCGCCACCAAAGGTCAGGTCATCACCTTCCTGGACGCTCACTGTGAGTGCACTGTGGGCTGGCTGGAGCCCCTGCTGGCACGTATCAAAGAGGACAGGTAGGGTGAACTTAACAGACTCGCTGAAGGTTCTTTCTGATATGACACGACTGGATTCACTCCTTTTTTAAGGACCAGTCGCCACAGTGTTTTTGAGCTTCTCCTTGTCAATCATTTTAATCGTTTGCCTATTCAGTCCTGAGACATGTTTTATTAATACTGTGATTATCAAATTTCACTTAAGTTGCATCATTGATTGCTTGAGCCAAAGCTCCATCTGAATATTGATGGGACAGCAAACTATCAGGTCTGAATACACAGTTTGAGCCTGACGCTGCTGATAGCAGAAGATAATCATTTTGCATCATCTGCTGCTGGCTCAGAGGAATAACCAGCTCAAGTTACTGTTTCCTCTTTTTTTAACCCTGCTCCAATTGATGCTAGCTGTTGAGGTAAAATCAAGATTAAAGTGGGATACATGTTTATGAGACCTTTAGTTTTTAGTTTTTTTCTGCAGGTTTCTTCAGGCTGGGGTTATTAAGTCAACTGTGTTAATTTAAAGATCCAGGGTGTTATTGGTCATAGCTTTTACTTGCTTGTTAAAAAACTTATGGTGTGTTTGTTTGGCATTAACAGACGTGTGGATTGGTAATGTTTCTCCTGTGATCCCTCTCATCTTTGGACAGACACATTATTAATGTTCCATCATTATCCATCAGGGATAAATCACTACCATATGAACTGAATATTATTCAGCCATTACACGTTCACTAAATGCTACTGCACTGATGTATTAATGATGCATCAATGCCTTTTTCAATGGATGTAGAATTATGAGATAGTACAGAAGATGATAATTCCAGTTCACATGATTGATCAGACAGAGGGCAAAAAGGGCTGACATCAGGTTTGTGAGGTCAGAATGTTGTGAGATGTAGAATTAGCTCAGTCTGAAGAGACTTGGGTCTGGAACCGGAGGTTTCCCTGGTTCAAGTCCCAGTACTGACCAAAAAGTATGGAAGTCGGTCTGGTTGCTGGAGAGGTGTGACAGATCACTTCCTGAGTACAGTACTGCTGAGGTGTCCTTTACAATGCACTGAACCCCCAACAGCTCAGGCTCTCTCAATAATAGTGTCAACCAGAATATCCCCTCACAGATTAATAAAGTATATAAAAAAAACAAGTTGTCAAAAACTAAAACAATGAACTGATGTTAATTAAAGTTAACTCAGATCTGCTGCGGTGTATGTTAACATTAAAAACTAGTTTATCAAGTTCATGGTACAGAATACATATTATTATTTTATTCATGCTATTTTTTCTACTTTAAATTTTTCATTCACCTAAAGGTGAGTTCTAAAGTTAGATAAATTACTGATTACTGCACTGATCAAACACTGTACAAAAATGGCAGGCATGCACTTTCCTCATGTATGTATATCTGCAGGCTGGCCCTTTTTGATATAGTTAGTTAGACTTCTGGTCGTAGTAAACTAAAAGCAGACTGACTCTGCTACCAGGGTTTTTACGTGTGTACTAGTACGACCGTTCTTTTTCTGTCTTTGATAGACAAATAATTAAAAGCCCTTTTAAAAAAAAAGTTGTTTTAATAATGCCAAAGTTATCTGAAGCATTTTGGGGTTCCTCATTTTAGTCGCAGCAGAAAAACACCAGGCATATGCAGCAGCTGAACTTTTTTTAGTATAATTGTGCTAAGGCTTGTATCAAATAGTTAACTAACTCGTCCAACAAACGATGAATCAGCAGACATTTTGATCATTGATTTATTAGATCTCTGATTTACCCAGAACGCCCCATTTTTTGCCAGTAACAGCATCTGATTCGTGAAGATAATTAGCTTTCTTTGTTATATTACACCTGAACATCATTGGGTTGGGGACAGATGCTTTTAGAAAATCATTCCAGGATTCTTTCTTTTGCTTCCTAGAAGTTATGACTACAGTTTCTGCTCCTCTTTGACAAGACCCTTCAATCTCTTACTTATCTCCACATTGAATCTTCCCTTTGTGTCTCTCAGGACAGCCGTCGTGTGCCCTATCATCGACGTCATCAGCGACGAGACGTTTGAATACATGGCAGGCTCAGATATGACCTATGGAGGATTCAACTGGAAGCTGAACTTTCGCTGGTACCCGGTTCCCCAGCGGGAGATGGATCGACGCAAGGGGGACAGAACACTTCCCGTCAGGTACAAGAGAAAATGTTTCTTCCTCCTCTGGAGCTAAATCTGGATCAATTACGAAGAATAGAAGAGTGACTTTCCACTTGTGTAGTGTCTTTTGAATATGGATAACGGAGTTGAGGCCAAAAAGGGTGAAAAGACACTGTTAGTAGTTGAAACATTAGTTGATGGGTTTATGTGTAAGGGCAAACATGAATAGTCACATTCCCTCACAAAAACTCATCTTATGAAAGAGATCCATTTTTATCTGCAGATAGAAATAGACTCGTTTCCTCTGTGTATCCAACTTATGCAAGCAAAGTCCTAAATAGCACATGACTCTGATTGTGCTCTATTAAAATCTAAGTACGGGTGAGCTCATTCAATTTAAAAATAGGAAATACTCTGGGTGCTTTTGTTTTTCTCTTTTTGGGGGGGTTGAGTTACAAAAAACAATGCACAGTTTGTCATCTGTATGCAAATCACTCCCAGGAACAAACGATGTCCTCAATTAAGGGCCTGAAGTTATATCATCTCCAAGGCTTTGTTCAGAATTGTCAAACAAATTGATCTTTTATTATTTTCTGAATGTTCCTCAGAATCACCATCATCTCTAAGAGATACAACATAACGAGATGTAATGAAGCAAAAGTATTATTTTGCGTCTCTTGCAGGACTCCAACAATGGCAGGAGGATTGTTCTCTATAGACAAAGCATACTTTGAAGAAATTGGAAACTACGATCCTGGGATGGACATCTGGGGCGGAGAGAACCTGGAAATGTCTTTTAGAGTAAGTGACGGCGGGGAAAGGACGCTATCATGATGTCGGTGTGCCACCAGACTTAGTTCATGCCAACTCCCTTCAATGTTTTCATGACTGCCCTCACTCTCACTTGCATCTTTCGTTGAATCAGACTCAAAGGAGATATTTAAAAAAAGATATAAAGAAAGCAGAATCCTGAAAATATTTAGTGAGATGAGTTTAAACTCTCAAGTGCCATGAAAAGCAACAGATTCATCGGCTTTGAATACACAGCAATGTTCCCTCAGAAATATTATTCAGATATACCATATGATATAATAAGGGCAACAGTCCCTTATATAAGCCCTAGCCTAGCTTAAAAAGATTTTCTTTAAGAGTATCGACAAAGTAAGCAATGTGAAATATAAGATTCATCATTGTGCACTACAAACAAAGGGCTGTTTAGACCATCAGCCAGAGCACCTTCTTTGAGTTCACTTCTCAGCCAAGTTCTTTTTTTTTCCTTATGAGCTTTTTAAAGAAAAATGTATCTACATCGAATAACGATTAGAATGTATTTAAAGGTATTAAGGGCGCGGTCACACTGGCCATCCGTACCGTGCCGTACTCAAGCACGAGTGGCCCCCCACTGCGCCAATCCCACGCTGGCTGGCAAGGCACACTGGCCAGGACTAACCGTGCTTAAGCACGATTACCTCTTGTACGTCGTAATACAACGCATGCATGCTTTATGTCATTATGAAGCGTGCTCAGTTGACTAACAGGCGAAAAAAAAAGAGACGGGCAGTCGAGTCCGTGGCTGCACATCGGAGAACAACACAGAGAACATGACAGCTACTTTGTGTCTTATATTGTATCATTTCAGTCAGATACAGACATGAAACTCTGGATTTCTCCATAATGAAGGCTGTCAGCGTTGTTTACCCGCGTGCTTGTGCTCGTGCATGAAGTGTACCACGCCAAAGCACACCTCTCCGAAGTGTGCCAAAGCCAAGGAAGTGTACAGTCACACTGGCCAAACGAACTGGACTTTAGGGTTGAAGCGTGCTTGGGCACGGTACAGATGGCCAGTGTGACTGCGCCCTAAGATGTTTTTTTATTTTAGAGGAAAGGAAGGGATAGATTCAACTTTCTGCCTGTCACAGTCTTTTCATCTGCAGCTTCACATGAAAACAAAACAAAATGGAAATGTTAAAGGCAGCAGTGACAACAGGACATAGAGTCAAGGCTTTAGACCCGTCTGGCCTCCTGGACTGAACAATCCAACTAAAGGAGGGAATGAGAGATCAGAAAGAGAAAACCTTTTGATGCACATTAAAACTGAAAAAGAAGAAAAGTCTATAGAATCAGTTTTATGTTTAATTCACATGCACATTCAGTATATCTTGATTTAGTGAAGAAATCATAATCAGCAGTCTTGAGTCACCTGACTTGACCTCAGGTAATTATGACTGACTTCTATTAACTGTTACACTCTGTAAATCAACAACGTGCGTCTGTGCCTGCAGATCTGGCAGTGTGGAGGATCTTTAGAAATCGTAACTTGTTCACACGTGGGCCATGTCTTTCGGAAGGCCACCCCATACAGCTTCCCGGGAGGAACGGGCCAAGTCATCAACAAGAACAACAGGCGGCTGGCAGAAGTGTGGATGGACGATTTCAAAGAGTTCTTCTACATCATATCTCCAGGTGCCTCTGTCTGTCTCATTCATTCTCTCTAAAACCTAAATGGTAGACTCACATATTGATGACTATAATTAACAAGTAGAGTTCTGAATGTTTTAGATTTCAAGGAAATATATATTGTTCTGTCTGAAGAATAAGTTATTCATCGTGCACCAAATCTCACCACCAGACTCTTCTGATGTGTCCGCTGTTATTACATTTAAATGATTTCACTGAAAAACTCCTCTGCTCTCAGTTAGTTTTTCATACTATTTTATCTGGATCGTTTAAGAATTTTTATTTCTCCCTCATCTCTTGTCTTACATTGGAACTTGCTGAAGTTGCGTTTAGACTTTTTTTTTTTTTTTTTTTCACTGTGGTCTTGTCTGAGACAGAGCTCAAACACATTCACACTTGGACAAACAAGAACAATAGGACTGTGCAGATTGAGAGATGAGTACCCCTCCATCTGTCGATTTAGTAATGTGATTACCCTTTAGAAGACAGCAGTGTCCCGGAAATCTCTGGTTAAGTGTTTTAGATGCCAGCCTCCCTATAAGGGATCATCCATAATCTGCCGATCTCCCCGGCACAAACTGTGACCTTCTCCTCTGCTCAGTCGGGGAAGGTTCTCCACGGGCAGGTGTGCAGACAGAGCCGGTGTTGTGATGGATGAAGCTTTCTGCGTATTGTGAGCCCTACATTGACTGTCTGTTCCTCCAGGACATTAGGGAGAATGATCTGGGCCACGCTGCTGCCAGGCCTCACTTGTTGGCACACAGGAGCACAGTATGCTGCTCAGGCTGAGTTTGGGAGGGGCATCAAGTGATCCTATTAAAAGTGCATCTCCCTCCTCTACACTGGTGATTTCAAGATCAAAGAGGCTATTCATCATCTTCAACATGTGATGCGTGGACCCTACAGAGGGAAAGAGAGAGAGAGAGGGGAACAAGAGCACCAAGGGAGGAAGAGCAGGCTTCCGCTGATAGCTTTTATCTGCCAACTTGAAATTTCTATTTCACAGACGTGTGTAAAATGTTGCTGGTGTGACAGAAGGTGCTCTTTGCATTGCCGGACTCCTTTTTTGATAGATTATTACACAATGCTGTAGGTTAAACATGTTGGCCCGTTTTTTTTGGAAGTTGCACTCTGTTTCCCTCATTGCAGTCACGCTCTTTCATGATAAATTACCCCCCCTGGATGTATCTACACACACACAAGCTCTGAGTCTGCAAGAGGCACTCTGGGGAGAAACCATCTGCCTAATGTATTTGTATGTGTCCATGCCCAGTCAGTGTGGAATCCTTACTCAGTCTTCAGTTGAATCAAGGCTGATGCATCACATAGTATCAATTTGGCAACAAAAAAAAAACATATCATGGCACACAATATTACATTATTGTATATTTTCTGCCTTTCTGAAGGCTATGCCCCACTTTAAGCAATCCACATGAATAAAAAAGGTTTGCCATAGTTTCCTCACATGCCCTCGTTGCTGAAATGAGGTGATTAATGCCTTACTAATTAGAAATCTTACAATTTCCACAATTTCCCAGTTTGGGATCAATAAAGTAATTCTATTCTATGAACAACCTCATAATTTCTGGTAGGTTTGTATTTATTTATTTTTCACAGGGTCCCCCTGGTGTTTAGTCTTGGTAATGCACTCTTGCATGTTTTACCTCTTAAAGTTGCAGCACAAAATGAAAATTCTCAAATACAGATGATCTAAGATGCGTATTGTACGGCTGAATCCTCATCTTGTGTCTGCAGGTGTGATGCGTGTTGACTATGGAGACGTTTCCTCTCGCAGAGCCCTCCGCGAGGCCCTGCACTGCAAACCATTTGCCTGGTATCTAGAGAATGTCTACCCAGACTCCCAGATCCCGAGAAGATACTACTCACTTGGTGAAGTATGACCTCTCTCCTACTCTGATCTCCCCTAATGCAGCAGATATGCCGCCTCGCCCTGCAGTCAGTCAGAGATGTCCTTTTAGCCTCTAGGATGTTTTCTCAGAAATACAATATCACTTTGAGAAAAATCACAACATCTCAGGATCTGAGGCTTCAGAAAACCAGATAAAAACAAACAGCCCTAGCTGGTATTGAATGCGTATGATAAACAAAAAAATGTTGGGGCGGTCAGTATTGATCCCAGTCACATGTTAACACAGTTTACTGTATGTGTAGGGGAGATAAGGCTCATGGATACATTCTGCGCAGTATTGTTGGACATGTTGGGTTTCTCTCAGCAGGAGAAAACCCACTTAAAAACACAGCAAGCAAATATCAGTCAGAATTTCTTTCAAAGTTATTAATCAGCAAGTACTTCAATATAAATATATCCAATTTAAAAAAATCTGAAAAACAGGAAATGTTTAATTACATGATTACGTTAATAAGCAGTGATGAAACTTAGGAGAGTAACTCCTTTAGAAATTAAAAAGCGAATGTGGGAACTGTGCGATCATTTCCTGATTAGGCGTGAGAGTGCATTGTTAATTGTGTCAGAGATAATAGCAGTTCCTTTAATTAGTTAGTTCCCAGTCATATAGGGAAATGTATTTTATGACCTGAATTTGCCTTTTAAGGCCCATGTCTGTGTGTGGACAGTAACACATGCAGCACAGGGCTCAGTCAGCGCTGACATGCACTGTGCTGTCTGCGTGATAGACGAGGGCCATTTAAATGTAATGTCAGTTTAAGAACTTGTGGTGAAATGAGCTTGTAATCCTCCGACAGTCATACAGCTGAGGATGACAGGATTTTATTTTTTCATCTGTGCTGTACTGCAGTACATGCTCTCTCTCCCTTTCTCTCTCTCTCTCTCACTTGCTCTCTCTCTTTCTCTCTCTCTCACTCGCTCTCTCTCTTTCTCTCGTTCTCTCTCTCTCTATTTCTCTCTCTCTCTCGCTCTCTCGCTCTCTTTCTCTCTCTCTCACTCGCTCTCTCTCTCTTTCTCTCTCTCTATTTCCCTCGCTCTCTCGCTCTCTCGCTCTCTCGCTCTCTTGCTCTCTCGCTCTCTCTCCATCTTCCTCTAAAGCAGACTTCTCCTGACTGACTCTCATCCTCCATAACACACAGTCAGCCCTTCTTTAACAGCTGGAGCCATTAGGTTTTATATCACTTAATTATGAACGCTGTTCTGGTCCTGCATGATGGGCATAAAAGTTGCTATGGCAACATTTAAAGCCAGCTCAGCTTTAGCTCTGTGAATGTACGAGTTCATTAGAAAGCAAAGTTGACTGTAAAGTCTACGGAAGCTGTGAATGCAGGTGCTAGTCAGGCTGAGCCATCAGATCACTCATTTATTTCATCTTATTAAGGTTGAAAAATGAGAAATTTGGATTTATCTAACTTTATGAACCGTACTGTACATGACTTTTTGAATTAAGTAATAATGACTTTATTGGTTTGCCATTTTACCTTTAAAATGTCCCCAAAATATCTCCTAAAGATATTCAGTTTACACTGAGATACAACAAAGAAAAGACTAGAGTTAAGGTAACCAGAATTTTTTAATTAAATACTGTAACTCAAATTATTTTTCGATTAATAGTAAAAGGATTGTTGCTGATGTATATTCTTTAAATCCACTTACTGTAGCTGCTACAATGAACAGATGTAATGATCGCTGTTTGAGCTTTATAAACTTCAAGAGGTTGTTCACAACCTACTACTTTAACCTTAAAAAAAGGAGTATGTTGATTTGACTGTTTAATGAAGTAAAATGTAATGGAACTGAATCAACAGCCCTACAAAAGACAGGATTGATCTCTCGTTTGATTTGGTGATTCATGTCATTTCTGTTTATTGTCTGTCTTTTGTTCTCTGTTTGAAACTGTTATTCTGCTGTCTTGACCAGGACGCTCTTGAAAAAGAGATCTTCTATCTGGTAGAATAAAGGTTTAATTAATAAAAATATAGATAAATTAAAAGTTTAACAGATGTATTCTTTGTGAGAAATATTGAGCCGCACTTGACTGCCCTCAGTTTGGCATTAAAAATCAAACATGTGTTTTGGACACAAAGTCTGAAGTATGTCACATACATTGTAAAGATCAGCCCTGGCATTAATAAAGTAAAGTGCCTCTTAACACTTAAAAACTTTTACAATGTTGCAGAAAAAAATCTCAAATGTTAAATGATACTTCTAATTCTTTTCAACTTGCTCCTTCATGTAGATCCGAAATGTTGAGACCAACCAGTGTGTGGACAATATGGGACGAAAGGAGAACGAGAAAGTCGGCTTCTTCAACTGCCATGGCATGGGCGGAAACCAGGTGATTCCCTAACATCATCAAAACATGTATTTAGAATTATTGGAATAAGTACTGTACATGGGAGGTATAAGGACACACTCACTCGAGGCCCAATTGTCCCGGATCGTGCTTAAGCATGAAATCTCTATTAATGAATACTAAACCAACCAAGCCTTAAATAAGTCTTTATCTTTGAAACATGCTTTTGAGATTTGGTCTACAAAGCTTCAGCTCAATCGGGTTGGACACAAAGTTGGGTAAATTGCAAAGTCAATCCACATGGTTCACATTAGAATATGATTTTATTTCTGTCCAAATCATTGGACATTGGACATCATCTCTGTTTTACACCATAAATCATTAAGTGACAAGTTATTATTATAGTGTTATTACTTACCTGTAATAACAATTTTCTTGAGACATAATAGTACTCTGTTCTGAGGAGGATTAGTATTAAGGTATAGACCATCAATCAATATATACCAAAAATAAATATTGTTTCAATTCAAATGACAGACTGCCTTAATTTCTTTAAAAAAAAAGAAAGATGACCATTGTTGGACTTGCAGATGTTTTTCATTGGCTGACAGATATTTTGTTTCCAGGTGTTCTCGTACACCGCAGACAAAGAAATCAGGACAGATGACCTCTGTCTGGATGTCTCCCGCCTCAACGGGCCTGTGGTCATGCTCAAGTGTCACCACATGAAGGGCAATCAGATGTTCGAGTATGATGCTGAGGTAAGAGCTTATGTCTCACAAAGCATCCAGACAATCCATACATCCAAGCAGCCGTTCTCGCTCCTCATGACTTCTGATTTCCAAAATGACTTTGACAAAATGCTGATTGATCACGGCATGAGGAGATTGCATTTTAGTGGCGTGAACTTTGATTTGGGTAGTACTTGTTGGGTGCCACCGGATGGCGCCGTGTGTCAGTTTTTTTTCGTTGTGTGGAGGTTGACTTGTTTTTCCCAACCAGCAGCTGTTTCCCTCCTCTCATGTGTTTTTTGTTTCCTTCATGTAGTATGTTGGCAAGTGGGAATATGATTTTGAGGTAAGCTTTTCAAATCATCGTTCTGAATGTCGCCTCGTAGTTTGAGTCCTGTGCACCCAGTTTTGTGAGATCCTTGAACACTGTGACGTGTCAGTGATTATTAGAAGAGAAGAAATAAGCCTTGTTTAAAACTGGAGACTTTTTTTTTGTAGTCGGATCAAAATAAATCTAGAAGATTATGATAGATAAAGTAAACGCACTGTAGTATGTGTTTGGTAAAATCGAAGGAGAAACGTTTTGATTCAGCCATATGATTGTTTCAAAGGCTGCAGTTGGTGTTGCTTTTAAAAATGATTGCGTATCTCTAAAGTATCGACCATTAAAAATCCAAAAGTGAGTGGCCGAATCATTCAGGCAAATGATGGAACAAACAGCTGTATGGACAAAGTCTATAAAACAAATGTCAGAGCTAAAAATAATACTGACCTAATCTCCCGTAAATCAAAACAAAACAAAGATAAATGAGCCTGTAAGAGAAATAATCTTCATGATATTTTCTTTTTGTGCTGTTCATTAGAGACCTTACAGCCTGCAAGTCGCGCTCATACAAGCCGTATTGAATTTATACCACGCAAAAATGTATGAGTGAGTCATTGTTCATTTATCCATAGTAGCACCAACATGAAAACAAAGATGGGATAAATGACCAAGCCAAAAAACTGCAAATCAAACAACAGAGCTTCATTTGATTTCATATTTATGTGAGCTGTGTTCTTCTGATGACGTTTATATTCAGCTGAATGCAGAAAACGATGATGCAGGCTCAGAGAAATATTCTCATTAAGCTGTGTTCACTCTAGAGTACATTATGGATTATACAAGTCATAAAGCATCATTTAAATTAACTATTTATGGGTCTTTTTTTATTTTCAAATCACTGGGGGAGGCTAAGAAAAGACTCCTCTGAATAAAGTGATACCTGTCAGTGATTGAGATGTCATATCGCTGACATGAAAAGATGGCAAGGTGAGGAAGCCTGGAGGCTTTCCGTCAAACCCTGAACAAACCCGAGGAGGAATCCTTTCATTACACTTTTTTCTCTGGGTGCATTCTTAATATGGGAAGAAGATTGAATAATTCATAAAGCTAGAGGGCTGGTCTCCGTTGTACACAGCATTGGGGCTTCACCGCTGTGGGTGGCCGGGGTTATTTATAGAACAAGTGTGACAGACAGGGACCGAATCCTCTGCGACTACAGTACCATTAACATTTCATCTGGTCATCAGTTTCACTGTCACAGGAATACCTGACTTTTTCACATATCTGCTGACTTCACTCACAAGCATGAGGGGACGCAGTCCTTCATTTCCCCTGCTCTAGTCACTGGTATTAGCAGTGTTCATACGGCTGTGTCTGACAGTCATGAAGATACAATAACAAACATTGTGTTGTCAAAGAATTTCACTTTTAAATGGGATTTTTCTCTTATACTACAGTTTTCCAATAGAGGGCTGTAAGCAATGAGACATAACTGTTTATGTGTGGACCTTTAATCAGGAATCAAATTCACAATTTAAAACATCAAGTTCTAAATGTCATGGTCTTGTCATATGGGATGATAAAGATCTGTAAACATCTTGTAAAGAACTGGTGAAAGCAATGGGTAGGGAGACAAATAGAAAAATAAGCTAGCTTGATAAACTACAGTAGCATAATGAGAAAAGGAAATATTCCTCCTACTACTACTAACAAAGTTTTACACAAATTTTGAAATCGTTTTTTGGGTTGTTATTTAGTCTTTATCAATGATGCAATTGTCTCAGGGGATATGAGGCTTACATGTTTTGATATTTGTGCCTGCTAAAGGTCGATGTCCAGCATATGTCTCTAAAAAAAAAAAAACCTACTAACAGTTTGAGCAAATTCAAGCTTCTTTTTTCTTTAACAACCTTACGTCTCGTATCTCTGATGATTGTCTACGATGAGTTTTTGAAATAATGAATAACACAGCAGCTTTATCACATTTAATTTTGCAGTAGGCTGATATTGAGTCTCAGTTTGAAATAAAAAAAACGGACCTATCATTCAATTTAATAAAAACAAATTATATCAGTGCTTAAAAAAAAAATCATCATCTTTATTAAGCTAACAAGAGTTTCCTGTAGAGAGTAGACCAATTCATTTAACAAGACTTACCTTCACTACCATCTGTCCCTCTCACTCCTGGCTCACCGCAGAAGCACACCTTCCTCCACATCATCACCCAATCATGTCTGACCATCAGCCGCCTGCAGGACGGCACCTACGGGCCCACGGTGGAGTACTGTAACAACAGTCCAATACAAAACTGGATCCTCCACAACTACACCCACGTGGAGGTCGCTAGAAACCTCTACTACAGTCCCACTGATTATTTTCTCTGAGCTCCCGATGCTCTGCGGACTGTGGGGCCTGAGGTGAGCACGTTAGTAGAGATTAGAGCAGATGAAGCGAGTGCTCGTTTTAGCTGTGACATAGTGATATTTTAGCATTAGCATTGTTTAAACTTAGAATAGATTAGTTTGATCTGTTTGGCTTGGCTTAAGCTGCCTCTTTGGGGAGTTGTTAACTTTTCCTGAAACAGACTGAACTGGATAGTAAGGCTTCTTTGTGACCTACAAAAAGCAATAAGGTTATTCATGACGAGATGAAATATGTTTCTGTTTTGTAATTCATTGTCCCTGTAGCTGTCAGATGTAGAAGGGGCTAATTAAAGGGATAGTTTGTTGTTTTTTCTGTGGGATTGTGAGATACTTGTCAATAGTAAGTGTGTTAGCCACACGTGATCCCAGTCAGCTCGGCCCTTTTATTGAGAAAACGAGTCCTGGCACAGAAGCTAGGCTATACACACCACTGCAGATGGGGCCATTTGTACCACGTCATTTTGCTCATTTTAGGAAAAACTGATCTGAACTAGGTAAGTTTAACCTATATTTACAAATGTTTCCAGTGCTTTACTTTGCAGTTATTAAGACTTTGTGTTTTAGCACATACATCTTTCTGTGCCTGCAGAGCACTGGGTCTACAGTGCAGCAGTCGAGATTTGAATCTTTGTAAGTTGACTGATCATTTTATTTGATATTATGGCATCCAGTTTGAGATTATTTTTAGCAACAAATGTTAAAAGATTATCCAGATGACACATCTCCCTTTTACTCTCAAAAGCAGACATTAGTGTTTTTTGATAAGGTGAACATATCGTGCCATGCGACCATGGGTTGTGTCATTATGCAATACAAAAACAATGCAGGCAGAAAACGTTCTTTCAAGACAAATTTCCATTCGCCTTTTCTGGTTTTCCAGTATGTGAAGAAAGTCCATAAAACACCGGTGTTCAGTAAGGCAGGGAACTCTGGATGGTGATTGATGCAGACTGCAGGCATATATGTGAGCAGTTTGTATGCTCTTATTCAGAAAGGTCCTGAAGTACTGTTTATACCAAGTCCCCATCGTAACTCACCGGGTTTGTGGGCTCACAGTTTATATACCTGCACCACCAGGTGACTTAGGATCTGTCTGGTCCTCCAGTTTCCACAGAAGTTTCCCCCTCTCTCTCTTGTCTCTTTTCAGACAGGTTGAGTCTCCATCCTCAAAAGTTTTTCCTCTGTGTACTCCAATCCATTTAAGTATCCTCTCGTATCCACAGTAAACGACATGTCAGAGTCACTGAAAACATCGCTCATTATTTAGTTTGGTTGTATTTGTTGTCTCTTTTGTTACCTGCAGGCCCAAAAAGTTAATAGGTGCTCTGTAGGCTGAGAAGATGTATGTGTTACACCGAAGAAGTGGCTGAAAAACGTCTTGCATAGCTTGCATTTACATTGTCTTTGGTTGCTAAGTCGGTTTTTCTTAAATGTTAAATAATAAAATTTGTGGCTAAATTATGTGGTACAAAATTCCTCATCTCCAGCAGTGGATAGCCTAGCTGACTCGCCGGCACTCTGTCCAGTTTCTCAATAAAGGGGCTGAGCTATTCTGAGACATGCTGAGGAGACAACATTAATTATTCTTTCCACAGCAAATATTCAGAATGATATGAGATTGATTGATGGGTGTGACTGTTAAAGCAGGATGAGATTTTTTTTTTTTAGAAAATACTTCCTTAGACAAAAAGAAAATCGGTACGGCGTCGGCTTTGTTCACAGGGGAAGCCAACATCGACTCCACTTTAAAGTTCCCCACCGGAGCTTAAATAGAACTTAGTATTTTCCTGTTTTAGAAGGATGAATGCAGATCTTATGATGTTGATCTTTCAGATATTAGTCCGAATGTGAATGAAAATAGTTTCATGGTGTATTAAGTAGCTCATTCCGGTGACCTTTCAGTGAGGGAAACCTATGCAGAGCAGAGCAGAGCCACATTAAGCAATGACGGATGTCCCATCAAGATGGTTCTGTGTATAAAATGCTATCTGCCAGACCTTTAGCTGTTCTTCACACTAAATTAGATCTCATTTGACATTTGTTTTCCAACATAAATATTTTATTTTGATGGGAAAATTCACTGCACTGCCAGCATTTTGCTGAACGATGCCTGAGCTGGAGGACGTGTTTATTTTCGGCTGATTATCTCCGTGCAGGGCTGATTGAAACGGGCTTGCCATTGTGTACAAGTTCTTTTGAAGTGATCCTTCATTGTGAACCTAGCTTTCATGGCCCTGGCCTCTCAGGCTGCTCTCCTTTTGGCCTGAAGCAGCTGTGTACACCGTGTGCCATGTACATATTGTCGAAGCAATGCATTCCAATTATCAGAGCTTTCCACCACTCTGCCTGCTTATTTACATACTTTTTGTAAAGAAGGTTTTTTGGCTCAGCATTTCCGTCACTCAGGTTTGTTATTCTGCTGCCATTCAGTCCTCTCTGTCTGCCTCTCGTTTTCTCTGTCGCCAACTTTTTTTCTGCTGAGTTATAGCCAGTTTGCACCTTGGAGTCCTGTACTGTTGTGTCTTTTAAAAAGCTAAAGAGACATTTCTCTGTAGCACATCTCAGTTTTTGCGACCAAGCAGGGTAAATTGGGTAAGAAACTCCCAAGGCTGCTGGTGTGTTTCAGAGCAGCGACAGTAAAGTGACCTGCTGTTAGATGGCCTGATTTGTTGTTCCCTCTCCGAGGTCCTTGTGGCATAGCCAGCTCCAGAGGAGAACATGTACACAGGAGCGGGCGAACCATTAGTGCAAATGAGACTGTTGCCTGACTCTGCCGAGAGACAAAAGAAATCCGCTGGTTTTGTATTTCCCACAAAAGACGTCCTCGCCCTCTAGATGTTCCTCCAGTGTCAGCACAAGATCACATCAAACAGGAACTCTTTTGCCTTTCAGCAAGTCCAGCATGCTGCTTGGTGACAAAGAGGATAATGCTCCTCAGCCCGGCCTCGTGGTTAGAAACCATCCTCATTTAATTAGCCAGTCTCAGCTGTGCACACACTCAGCAACTCGCTCCGGAGACGCCGGTTGGTTTGCTGGGAGGCTTAGATAGGAGTTTTCTCTGCCCCAGAGGAGCTGTGAAATAATTATGAGCAAAGGACAGGACCTCCACATTTCTAGTATTTTCATTAAATCTGGAGTATTTTTTTTAACCAGCCGTCGTCGTTATACTATCCCTCTGTCTTCTCGGCTACTAGAGTGGGTTTGGATCCTTGAACGAGAGGATGAAATAGTGTTTTCATTACTGCCTCTGTGAGGTTGTTATCATTTATAGATTAGATCTAACTCCAGATACGAGAAGCTCCATGCATGAATAAGTCTTTAAGAAAAGTATTTGTTGATTATTCTGCTTTGTAATTTTCACATTGAATATTGTTTCATTTTTTGATGATCTCTACTTGTCCTTGAAACTAGGGAGGGATGACTCTTCCTTTGTCTGAGCTGTAGAATATTTTTTCTTATTTTTAAAACCTCTCCAGTGCAGAGCCACTTTATTGTTCGGTCTTGTTTTTTAGCAGGTGTGGAAGGTCGAGCGCCACCTGCTCTCTTTGTTCTTGTTTTGTTTGAACAAATGTGCCTGTAGGGCCGTCTGCAATGTGTACTTCAGAAAAGGTGTGTGTGTTTGTGTGTGTGTGTACCTCTTTGTATCCAGTCAGGGGATATCAGACCCTTGTGTTTAATAGCTTAAGATCAAACATGGCCTGAGCGTCTGTGTGTGCTCATTAGGCTGACTATCCTCTGCCAACAGTCACAGCACAGTCTTGTTGTAATGAAAAATTGTATCATAACCACAGGATACATCATACCGATGTGTATGTATTAGTATGTAGTTTGTTTACATCTATTTCTTAATGTATGCTATGCTATTTAGTTTGAAAAAATAACCCCCAAGATAGCAGCGAGCAGACCCGTGAAACAGGTCATTACTCATTTGTGATCAAAAGCATTTAACAAATTAATCAATGTGTAAATTACAACTGATGAAAACAGAATTTTTATTTTTAATTTAATTTCCCCTATTTTATCATGGCATTGTTTTCCTCAGCAGAGTCATTTTCCTTATGCACCAACTTCATCTGAGCTGCTTCTCTGCATGTGATCATTACAACCAGAAAAGCAACTCAAGTGAGGATCCAAATTGCGGAAGTGTGTTTCTTCTGAGGGAATGAGCATAAATGGTTAATCAAGGCCATTGAGAGCTCTCTTCCAGTTGCGTGTGTGTGTGTGTGTCGGGGTGTGTGTGTGTCAGGACCACTCGGGTGGTGTTATCTCTGGATCCTCTGAGGCAGATAGCCACAGATGTATGTGGTTCACTCTCTCGTGTGGTGCTCGGGTTGAGCTCATCACAACAGGTGTGTTGTTTGCAGTCTTGACATTTTAAAAGCCAGTATTCCGTGTTCTGTTCTCGCCGCTCTACGGGATGAAACTGACAAAACACGGGACCAGTGAGGAGGAGACGACAGTGTGAGGAGAGATGCAATGTGACAGGGATTTACATCTAAATGGTTCTGATCTCAAAACTACCTAAATTAAAAAAACTTCAATGATCCGATATTACATATAAATGTTTTAACATTGATACATACGTCATCTATATTTATGATATTGTGTGGAATTCAGTTAATGAGAAGTATATGAGCGAGAATATTGATAAAGCTTGAGGATTATATGAAGCAAAACAAGGATCATGAAGTGATTTCTAGAAGCTCAGGTCTTGCTGTAGAGTTCCTCCCATTACCTTCCCCTTTAAGATCAGTGGCCTTGATGCTCACAGTGGATGTAGTGTGGCATCCATTTGTCGTAAGAAGTGAGTCTTTCTTGTGTGGGGTTATGAAAAACTTTGAGGATTAACGGTGGACTTAATGAAGCACAGGTTTCCAGGAGTTGCTAAGTTACAGTAGTGAGCGGTTTAAAGGTAAAAATAACTCCTTTGTGTTGTGTTTGCTGCCATGACAGATTAAGCACCCGTTTTATGCGATGTCATTCAGGGGTCTGTCAGTGGTGCTCCACTTGTTAGTTAGCTGGCTTTGTTTGCAGATATGAGCACGAGTTAAACCAAAAGATCCGAGCAGTTTCCTGACTATGATTCTAATGGAGGCTGTACTCCTCCAAGCGGGCAGCCTGGGTTCAAATCCAACCTGTGGTTCCTTTCCCGCATGCCATTCCCCACTCTCTCTCTCTCTCTCCCAGATTTCTGACTCTATCCACTGTCCTATCTCTCGAATAAAGGTACAAAAAGCCAAAAAATAAATCTTTAAGCTTGCCTGAATGGGACCCAATGATTCCACCAGAGCGTATTCGTCTTGTTTCCATGTGAGACTAAAACCTGCTGGAATTAAATCCCTGGTTAAACCCACCATCATTTTAGAAACAATTTTTTATTCTTTAGCTCAAACATCTTTATTAACCATTTTTGTCTTGTCATTGCTTCCATTGAAAAAGGCGTAGAATCTGTTTGTAAAACCCAAAGTCATAGGAGCTATAGACTAGCATGGTGGTATTGGTACAAATAAAAACTGTTTCACATTAGAGCATTTCATTCGATGGTCCATGAGTGTCTGAAGTACAGCTGAACTCGGCTCTAAACAAAAGCAGTAGGTGCTGGTTTCAGCCTTTCTGATGTTGAGAAATGGATTTTTTTTAGCTCTTTCTTTATTCTCAGAGAAATCTTTTGTATAAAGTGGCGATGACAACAGTCTTCACACAAACAGGAGCCTCCATTCTCCCAGCAGCCTCAGAGCATGTTGTGTTGTATAAGGGTTCACGACTCCAACTTTTTTCTCGACAAGAAAATCCTGCTCTCTTGATGTTCCTATTGTTTTTTTTTGTTTGTTTTTTTTTTGCTTGCTTCTGCTGCAGTTACCAAGTGCAACAAGCCCGGGCCATTTACCGTGTTGAGAGGTATTTTTTGTGAAATGTGGGAAATCAATAGTTGAAGTAGAAGTTGATGTGTGTGTCTGTGAAGGTTTTAGTCATCCAGGTGGATTGAAGTTCCTCGAGAAAAGAGCTGGAGCAGTCAATTAGGCAGGTTGATGGAAAGTATAACTCTTCACACCACATAAAAAACAAACCGTAGGAAGGAATTTATTTATTTATTTGCACAAACAAAAAGGCTTATTCATCTATTAACGTTTCACTTCTTTGTCATTTTCTCCTCCCCTCTGCCTGCAGCGTCTCACCCTGCTGCACGTGAACAGCAACCAGTGTTTGGACATGCCGTCTGAGGAGGACAAGATGGTCCCCACCCTGAGAGACTGCAACGACAGCCGCTCTCAGCAGTGGTTGCTCCGTAACATGACTCTGAGCATCTGATCTCCCACCTCTCTGCTCCCCCCCCCCCCCCCCACCACAACACTCTGTCCTCATCCTAACCAGTCTTGGCTCTCCAAACCCTGAACAGGTGGCTCTTAACCACGCACATCATCCGCCTCTTCCTGTAACAGCCAATGCAGAGATCCAGGCAGCAGCAGCGGCTTAACTTCCACGATGGAGGCGTCTCCTTTTACAGGTTATGCGAGAGGCTGCACCTGCCCCGTCATGTGACATGGTGAGCCGTGGCTTTTGGGGGACCTCGTGTCGAAGCGAGGGAGAACGATGTGCAAGATCTATGCATGGAGAACATGAAAATCAAAGCACTCGCACGGTGTCGGACCAGCTGCTAGCCAAGCATCCACCATGCTGCTCGGACTGCCGGACAAAATGTAACAGAAGAGCATCACTGAGAAGGCATGTTTCTGAGATGGTCTGTGAATTACCTCCTTGTGCCGTGTACATGCAGTGCATCATTGTCCACTGTACACGATACAATCTAAAAGCAGGACTGTTGTATTAAAGCTGCTGCTCCTCCTTTTTCCATATCAGTGTCGGAGTTACATTCAGATAACAGGAGAGTGATTGAGAGCCTGACCAATTCAAGCTAAAATATCAGAAGATTATAGTTTCTGCTTGCTGATATTTCCATTTAAAGTCAAACTGAAATTGTATTAATTTAATTAAATTCTCATTTTGATGTAAAAACTATGAATTATGATACTACAGCCTTTGTTTGTTTTTCTTCAACTTGAAACATATCTAGCTAAATCAACAGGGGCTTACATTGTATTTCACACTGTAGATAAGATAGCCCGCATTAGATGTCCTTTTTTAAATGGGTCAAGTTGTGGTGTTAGAAAAAGTCCAGAAGCTTTGAAAAGTCCTCTAATCTGAGCACTCTATCATCCCTGTAGTCCACCAGGGACATTGTGTGACAAATGAAGACCTTATGTAGCGTCTTGGTTTAAAGAGTGAAGCCAATGTGGAAGTGCCTTAAACCTGCATTCTTTCTAATGGCCAGCAGGAGGCAGAATAAGGTCCAGTTAAAAAAGTTAGTCAACAATAAAGCAGGTTCTTAAGGGTTACTGAAAAGTTTGCTGCCACAGTTATTGACATATTTTAGTCATAGTTAGACAGGGTAAACAAGTTGCAATCCAAACAATGGAGATAGTGATGGCCAAAATGTCCCACCAAAACAATATTTCAAAAACCAGTGATGTCCTTATGGCACCACTTTCTTCTCATTTAAAGCCTTTTGTAACATACACACTTTGAATGTCACACAGAATTTGGTCCATTTGTAAGACGGTACAAAAGTGTGATTACGGTCAGTACAAAGAATTCATATCACATGTAAACATAATCAATAAAAGCATGTATTGTTTTTGGTAATTAGAGAAGATTTATTTTTTGTAAAACTAGATTGAACATTTCAGTTTGACTTCAAGGAGAACAATCTTTGTGAGCATTATTGCATACATTTAGTTAAGTTTCAAATGTTTGTACATTTGTTATCAAGAAACTTTTAAATTACATCAAACATATCTTTCCTGACATGTTTTGTTCATTACTGCCTGACACGTTGAAAGATAGTGAAACATTATTGATAAGCCAATATCAGCCTGTTTAATGGTTGGGCTCTAGCTGTTAGCTTGTATTTCTTAAGACGTTTTGGAGGGTAAACATTAAGATCGCAAGGCAAGAGTGCAGCTATAACATCCTCCCCTTTTTTTATTTAAAAACATGCTATTCAGTGAAACAGAATGTATGTTACAGAAGAAAATATGAGGCAGCTCTTTGGATGGACATGTGGTATTTATTACTGATCGTTAAAGAAGTGAATATTGTGGCTGTTGGAGATAGAACAAGATATGAAATGAATGTAAGAGTGTTTCCAAGATGATCATGACAATGACCTGATATAGTGTAACTGTGTTATCAAGGCAACCTGTGAGCTACATAACAAAACACATCACCTTTATCAGTTACTAAAGTTTTCAGGTTTCTGATTCTGAGATGTTTGTTCAATCCTTCTAACACCTTGAGAAATCATGATGTCTTGAGCCACATAGTTACTTGTGCCTTTAGAATGTTTTTTGAATGCCGTTGTTGATCTTTAGATGATTTGTTTTATTTTGTTAATGAAATTGGGGATTGATTATTTTCATCTGTTTGTTTTAAGTATAAAAACTACTTCATACTCATTGAAATAATTGGCATATCTCATGACTTCATAAAGATAATCTTATCCTATATGATCAAACATTTGGTCATTCCCTTAGGTATATCAAGACTCACCAGTCATTCATGCAGGCATGGCAGGTTTCACAACATAGCTGATCAGGATCAGACAACAATGTGTTATTGTACACAGTGTTGTTATATCACCACTGTTGTTGTTGTACATACAGAACCAGTTATTTTTTTAAGATGCTGTAAAACTTGAACACTCCTCGGAGAAAAAGAAATTGAATGGTAAAAATATCACGAGGTATTGCAGTGGTTCATTTTGAATTGTGGTATTAAAAACCAGTGCTTACCTCGGGTTTTTGAAATTGCGGCGTATTTCGGAAATCATCATCGGCCCCATGAAACCAATTCTCAGACTACCTAAAGGACCTTAGGCGAGCATACACGAGGGAGCAACTAACGGTGAAACATTATCAATGCTGCTTGAATGCTGAATCCTTGCCAAGAGCCTGGTCTGCATTCAGACTGAAATTCAATCACCTCTTTCTTAATACGTACACACATTTATTGTTTTTGATTATCTTAAAGTGCATGGTGTTTAAATAGGAATGTAATGTTTCAATGTACTGTTTGCAAAGTGATGTTTCCTGTTTGTACATTTTGCCTTTTTTTGTAGAAAAACTGAACATAGATTTAGCATTAATTTCAGTGTGAAGCAACTGATGTACATGTGAACACTAGCACATCACACCAATGCATCAGTGGTTTAATAAAACCTTGTTCTTGAAGCTTTTAAGACCCCTGTACATCTCATTACCCTGGCCTCAGTGTGTGGGCTTTAAAGGTGGTTAATGACAGTCGCTCTTTTATGGTGACCAAAGGACAGACTGTACATGATGCCATAAGAGAAACGTCGTATTGGGTGTTTTCTTTTTCTCCTGTCTGCTTAGGCTCCTCGATCGTTAGCTGATGGTGGTAAATCTGACACAACTCAATGAAGAACAGAAGGTAGCTCATTGCTAACACTTGAATTGTGAACATTATAGGGCTAAAACTAATTACTTTCATCACATCATTAATCTGTCAATATTTTGATCAACACATTAATATTTTCTTCTGTGAAATGTCAAAACAATATGTAATCCAACAATTTAAGAAGCTGCAGCAGGTGGGATTTTTTCTTGACAATGACTTTGGCTATTCATTTATCAAACTTACTGATTAATTTCTCTTGATTGAATAATTGATCAACCAAAAAGTTTGACATTTTGGGAAATGTCAAAGTATTTACAAGAGTTGGATGAAAAATATTTCACAACCTGTATCACTATGATACATTTAAAACTGTGAGGCTCAACTGGTTAGCTTATTGGTTCTATTAAAAACTACAAGACGGGATGGGTTTTAGCTCAGTGGGTGGAGTGGGCATCATGTGTGCAGACACTATGGTCCTTATTGAACCGGTTGCAGGTTTGACATCCTGGTGCTGTTGGGTGCATGTGATCCTCAATTCTTTCCCCTCATTTCTTGTCTGTCTAAAGCTGCCCTGTCTCATCCAGCTGAAAAATGAAAGCCACAAAATAAAATCTTAAAAAAAAAAAAAAAAGCTATAAGGCACAATTGTTTAGCTTATATAAAAGTAAAGACTGGAAAACATTGGCCAGGTCTTGTTAAAAGGCATAAAAACCATCATCATTAACTAAAGTAATTTATAAACCTTTAATGTATCTAAAACCAAAGTGTATAAAACAAATGCTCCTAGCTAAGCCAACAAGAGGTTCTTCAAATAATGTATTAATTTATATATTTTTTCTACATTACAACTGAATATCTTAGCTAAAAGACTAGAAACAGATAGCTTGCTTGTGATGACAGCTTAAAGGGATACTTCACCCATTAGCATTAAGCTTTGTATCATTAGAAACCTGGTAGTATTTTTGAATGGTCGTGCATCCCGCCCTCATTTTCCCCTGAGATGGGAAATCTTTGTATTTCTGAGTCTGTAAAGGAGCTTCCAGTGATGCAAAAATCGTCATTTTGCGTCACTGGAAGCTGCTGCGGTTAGCGGGGTGAAACTACAACGCTAGTTCCTCATATTTTCGACCACTGAAGCTACAGACCAATCACAGATCAGTGGGTGGGAACTCACTCCCAGGATCGAAACTTAACGTCCGCCATATTGCTTGAAAGCTATGCTAACAGGCTCTATGGAGAAAGCTGATAATGGCGAAAAAATAAATATAGCGGCGAGATGGCTGCTGCCGACAGGCCGGTCTTATGTTTTGACTGCTGCCGCCGCTGGCCACAGGGACTGCTGCTGGCCTCTAGCTGCCAGCTCAGCAGCCGAGACATAATGCTTGCCTGTCAGCGGCGGTGAGGACGAGGAGCCGGGGCCGGCTCGAGCTGGGGCAGACTGGTAGTGTCGGTGCTCTCACTGTTTGTCTATGGACACAGACATAGAGTCTGTTTTCTGCCAGGAATTTCCAAGATACCAATTCCTTCTGGAAGAAATCTCTGAATCAGTTGAGGAAACGGCCTTATGTGTTGAAGTAAATATGTCTGTAAACCTGACCTTAGTGGGAGTGACCTGCGGTGCTGTGCATTCTGGGACTTGGTGTCTTTCATCTACATGAGCCAAAAAGGCCATATATGACCCAATGTCAATACAGATTCATGTTTCAATGGGTGAAGTATCCCTTTAAAAGAAATCGAGTACTTCTTCCTTTCAGTGATTAATCAGTATTTCTATCTTCATAAAAACGTGATGAATAAAAACATGCTAGCTCCCAAACTTCCATTCTTTATGCTAAGTTAGGTTAACAAGCTGGTTCTTATATTTAGAGTACAAAAATGATGAAGATTCTGCATGTCTGTAGGCTAAATATATGCTAAAGCTAACAAACTACAACTGGTTAGCTCAAGGTGAATGTTGTCTTTATTGTCCCTGTGAGAGGGCTTTTTGTTTTATAGTCAGCAGTAAAAATTATTATACATTTATCCAGCCAACAATAAAGTCAATATAAAAAGACACTAAAATAAGTAAAAGTCCATAAATGAATAAATAAGGTCAAAAAGAAAAAAAAAGTCACAGTTAGCCTAGCGTATCTTTTTATCAGTTTAAGACTGAAAGCATCTAGCCTGGCTTATTGGAACATACTGTCAAACTTCTACTTAAGATTTTCATATAATATCTATCTTTCTTAATTACGAAACAAGGTTTGACAGAAACATGCTAGCTGTGGTTTCCCTCCCTTAGCCTACATGATAAAACGATTGCTTATGCATATTTCCCTCAAACTACAAATTCAACCATCTATTAACTTAAGCTATAAATTAGCCTAAAGTAAATGACGTCACCTTAATTTATTGTAATATTTTACCTAAAGCACAAGCTGTGTGCATTCACAGGACTCAGGGAAAAGTATTCCCTTTTTAATAAATCACATTCATACTTCAAATATACTTCATATTTTAATTTCCCTAACTCTTTATACATATTTGTTTACCTCTCAGAGGTTGCAGAAGTATTAGTTGTTGCTGTGGAGCTGACAATACATCAGCACCTCACCACACTCTCAGAAGGGAGCCTGGCTGTGGTTTCAGACAGTCTCACACCTGTTGTAAGCACAAGCCAGACTGGTTAACTGGGCCTGGGAGGATAAGATAGTGGGTCTGTGGCCGGGCCAGAGGAGTCCATTAACGCGTGTGATGCTTTAAAATAAAAGCCCTAATGGAGGCCTTATCTGAGGCTCGCTGTGGCTTTAGGAGCTTGTACGTGATCAGAGCTTCTCACCATGGAGGCTGCACAGTTCCTGGGTTCATTTAAGCCCAGGAAACATAGAACTGCGGCTATGTATTAAACCTTTTAACACATACTGTGCATCCCCGGTGCCCAGGGATCTTATTACATGCTGTCTAATTCTCTTGTTTTATTCAGTTAAGCCCTTAAGTTAGTCAAGTGTTTCAATTGTTTTTCTTCAAAATGTTCATAGGGTCTTGAGAAGCCAGAGGTAAAAAGAGAGCCACATAGTTTCTTCTCTTATTTGGAAATTGAAAGTTTTATTCTTACATTTTTTTTCAGCCTCAGTCTGTGTCACTGTGGTTACATAAGGCTGTAAGAATAAAAAGTTCAAATTTTGTTTACTGTCACAAGTTTCTCAAATCTTTACTTACAGCTCCTGTGAGGAGTTTTTTTGTTGATTTTGAAACAGACTGAAATTGAAACGATTACTTAAGTACTCGTTGAGGCCATTATTCGAATAACATTTCAATATTCCCGCACCTGTGCATGCTTTGTCTTAATCTACGGTAGTTCAGCTCAGCAAGTGTTATAGGAACCATGTCAGTCATGAATTAAAATGACTGGTTAGATGGTTAACCACATGTACTTAAAGGGATACTTCACCCGTTTAAACATGAATCTGTATTGACATTGGGTCATATATGTAGAAATGTGAAATACATTTTGAAGTTGGTGTTTTCTTGGCCGAGAAAAGGCAGAAAGTGTCTTTTTGGCTCATGTGGATGAAAGACACCAAATCCCAGAATGCACAGCACGGCAGGCCACTCCCACTAAGGTCAGGTTTACAGACATATTTACTTCAACACATAAGGCCGTTTCCTCAACTGATTCCTGCGGCCAGCGGCTTCTCCATAGAGCCTGTTAGCATAGCTTCCAAGCAATATGCCGGACGTTAAGTTTAAATTCTGGGAGTGAGTTCCCACCCACTGATCTGTGATTGGTCTGTAGCTTCAGTGGTCAAAAATATGAGGTTTCACCCCGCTAACCGCAACAGCTTCCGATGATGCAAAATGACGATTTTTGCGTCACTGGAAGCTCCTTTTCAGACTCAGAAATACAAAGATTTCCCATCTCAGGGGAAAATGAGGGCGGGATGCACGACCATTCAAAAATACTACCAGGTTTCTAATGATACAAAGATTAATGAGAATGGGTGAAGTATCCCTTTAAAGCACAAGGTGAAACCAGCGGAGACAAGGTTAGGGTTAGGGTTAGTGTTACAATTATTGGCTAGTCGCTAACCCTGTTAGCATGATGACAGAGCAGAGAAGGTCAGCCTGCTTATAACGCAAATGGTGACTGTATATGCTCCCATTAAGTTTTGTGGAACTTACAAGAGTTGGAAATTAGCTCTCTGTGCAGCATATCAGTTTCCTGATCTTTATTGAAACTACGTCAAATTGCATCTTCCAATTCAAATAAAATAAACTGAAAACTTCCAGGAGCTGGTCACGTTTGTCGAGCCAGAGTACAAGCCACCATGATGGAAAAAAACTATGAGAATGAAAAAGGTGTATGGGGAAAGCGCAGCAGAATTAAAGGCTAATTTGTAAGCTCTCACCACAGAGTCGTATGTTACCATCATTTGTTGTTTCATTCAGAACTGGGATTTGAAGACCACTGTACAAACAGCCACCACAGAAAACACAGCAGACCACCTCAAAGAAGCTGCCAGGGAGTTGGAAAAAGGTACAATAAAAAAACTTGATTTGTGAGTAATTTATAACATGGAGTAATAGAGCTACACACACTTGTGTTCAACCTCGTTTTTTTAGATAGTTTAAAAGGAGATTTGAGGCATGAATACCACAATGTTAGTAATATAATAAGTGCAGGGCTTATGAAGGCAGGGCTTACAGCCGTGTAGCAATACAAGATAATGAATGGAATCTGCTGACTCATTTTTGTTTGGTTAATGCCAGTCATTTAGTGGAATTTGGTTCCCAGTATAATACGTAAATGTAAATAAAAGATAATTGGCTATACAGAGATATGTCAGTAGGTTGAGTTTTTTATTCAATCTAGGCGATGGGAAAACACTGAGAGTTTCTTGTTTTTCTAACCCTGCTGTTCTAAAGCTCACAATTGTAGCTTTTTTCGCTGATGCTCTTCTCCAGGGCAGCGTTCAAGGACACAGGAGCAGGAATTGAACCTCTTACCTCCTTGTTATGTGATTGTCTTGCTAACCTATTTCCATTAGACCTTCATGACAAGAACCTCTCAACGCTTTCCGTGCCTTGACTTTAAATACAAGGCTATACATTTTCTGTCCTGTTTCTCCCAGAGTCCTCTGTTGTGCCTGATTGTACGCCTGTTCTCCTGTCTGCCCCTGTTCAATACATGGGGATCCATCAACTAAGTGAATCCAATAATGGGTAGCAGTGTGGGGAAGGGGGGGGGGGTTATCAACTCTGTGGATGTGCCTTTTCTTCTCACAGGGGAACAGAGGAAAAATCCTGCTCTTAATTGTTGAGGGAACCTGACGTTCCAGAGCGCCTGCATTGAAAAGCAGCTTTAATTAGAGATGGTTTGAGGCCAGTTTCTTAGCGGGGGTCAGATCTACTGCCAAAGGAGGCACACACACAAACACACACACAGACACATATATACACTCACAGAATAATGCACAGTACCTGTTCTCAAATGTACACATCCAGCCAGCCTGGGTATCCAACTTAGACATTTCTGATGTATGCTTGCAATCTCTTGAGTAATTTTTATTGATTTGCAGGGAGGAAGTGGCTCTAACAAGCTTCTCCTATGTGATAATCTCCTTTTAGTCGACGAAAGCGGTGATTAGGAGGAGGGGCCCTGCTGCTTTCAACTGTAATTGTGGAGTAATCAATCATCAATCTCCAGGAGCTGCTCTGCAAAACACTCCTGCTCAGATGCTATTTTTGACCACAGCGACAACTAATAAGATCTGGGGGACAGAAAAAACACAAGACTGCTCCAGAAAAATCGATGCATTTGCTCTCTTAGTGTACCTAAGATAATACCTCATCATCTGACATGCATATAAGAGGCTATAAGAGGCATCATCCTCATTATTAGACACTGTTTGCCTCCACTGAGGGTTCAGTCTGAGGTTGAACGCTGCAGCTTCTTTCACAATCACTCGCGAACAGCTGTAATGTTCTTTGATTACCACAAGATGCTGACAACCTCAAAAGTCCCTCAGAGGCTCCAGATTCTGACCCAATTGCTGCACCCCCATGGAGTCACTGGTTTTAGAGATGCTGCTCCGCTCAGCCACCACATGGTTTCACATAACATGCCAAGCATGAAGGCAAAGGCTGTTAGTGCATCCAGCATCCAGCGAGCATGCCTCCAATCACGCCTCCGATCACGTTAAAAGCTTTGCAGGAAGAGAACATCCGGGTGCATGTCTTTCATAAGAAGAGGATTGTTTGTTCAAAATGTAAAAATCAATACTGTTGCAGCGAATTATGGCTTGAGACATTTTTTTTTGTAAGTGAGGATGTTGTAAATTTATGAGAGGGGGAACTAGAAGAACAAATCCATCAAAACCAACATCAAAGCTGAGACGGTTTTCCCTGCTCGGCTCCTGATTGTAGAGATTATGAAGGGAAGATGGAGAATTAGAGAAGATTGTCTGAAGTGATTGGCTGATCTTCTTGCAGAATGACCTCAAGTGCTATTCTGACTCATTCAGAGAGCAGGACGAATGCATCTCATGTCCTACATCGCACTGATTAGATTAATAAATCAATCCTCATCCTTACCAGCCCATCGGGTTCCTGCTGGGGCTATTTTTATGAATAAGGGTCACCGAAGACCAGAAAAGTATTTCTGATTATTGACTAATGGAAGTTTGACATGCACTGCTGCAAGATATGAAAACAAATACAAGGTGCTGTTCGATGATGGTGATTGAAAATGTTGAAAAAAGAAGCCAATGTCTGCCTTTCTTTTTTACTTTGTACAGAAAAAGAAGTGCAGAAAATTCAGCCGTTTTCAGATCCAGAACCTCATCTACATATATTCTAATTTATTGCACAGTGTTACACATCAGCTGCCTCCTGGTGTGTGACAAGAACAAGCCCGGACCTTCACCTCTCTCTTGTATTAAGCTGTCAGAGATAAAGCCTTTGTGGTGAGCAGGCTGAAAGGAGAATTTCTGCAGGGTGAGTGATGTTTGAATGATGCTTCAAAAAAAAGGGTTTATTTATGTAGATTGTGAAAAACATGGGTGTGTTTTGAAACCACATCACTGTTTATGGAATTATCACTGGGACATTATTATTATTTAAAGGATTAAAAATATACCTTAATGGAAAATAAAAAACAAGAGACTTTATTCATAATGCAAATCTGAATTCAATAGAGTTACATACACTTCACTGATGTTTCAACTAAAAGGCCGGTACTTCCTTTTTCATAAACTTGTTCCCATGAATGTTAAGATCTTACATGATCACATGAACATGATTTTTGCCAAACTTAGAACAGTTTTGATCCTCAAATGAGCAATTTCTTCTTTCCCCCCCTTTGTTCTCCTCACTGACTCAAATAGGGCGGCACTTAGTCAGAAAGGGGGTGATGTCATCAACCGAGCCAATCAAAATTAAGTAACATTTAAAAAATAATTTGGCAGTTGGTTGATGTAATAAAATCACACCATCACAGTCGTGCTGAAACAAAAGTAATGCCAGAAAAATCTTTGTTTTGCATTGACTGGTGCATGGATATTTAAGTCGTAGAGAAAGACTTTAATACAAAGTTTTGGGCACTTTGAAACCCAAGAACACTAGACAGGAATAGAAAAAGACTGAGTCATCAAACAACCCACTGTATGTTGAATTTAATTGTCTTTTTCAAAAGCACACACACACACACACACACACACACACACACACAGCAGACACTTTGACAAGAGCTATAGAAAAACTTTTGAGTAAATATGTGAAACACAGCAATTAAAACATCTCTGTCTCATGGTGCCGGCTGGATGACTTCCTGGCCAGTCCAAACTAATAGCCTTATTTTCGCTCTGCAAATATGTGAATAGGTTTTCCTCCTCCTAATGAGGGCCAGGATGCATGGTGGATGACCTGTGCCCCCCCTGCACTCATTATAAAAGCACTTGCAGAATCTGTTACTGATTGTTCACCTGACAATTATGACGGCCCGGTGACTGATAGGGGAAATCTTGTGCCGTCCGTTCTCCCCCGAAGAGGGAGTGATCCCAGAGCTGCACAGACAACACTTGGAGGCACATCATTGCTGCACTGAGCTGCCACGCAGTCGTTCATTTGGAAACAGTTATGTCAGGCCTTGGTGCTGTTTTTAGAAGCTTCACTTGTACAGTAAGACACACTGGGCTCTGACTGAACATGAGATCTTGTGCCATAAAACACAGCCAGCGAGGTCCAGGATGAGAGGAGAGGTGATTTCACCTGGAAGCACAACTAATTGATCCCAGCGAGCTTGCCAAAGGATCAGATTGGTTTAAATGAAACCAACAAGCTCCAGAAGTCATTTTGGATTTTAAGATATTGACAGAAGATTCTACCTGATTTCTTATTAGGGTATAAAGAAGATTTGTTTCATATTCACAAGAGATTTTGTTTTATCACATTTCAGAAGTGGATGCATTACACAGTGACTTATTTATCGGTTGTTGATGCATTTTTGCTCCGGGGGGGGGGGGGGGGGGGGGGGGGGGTCATAATTGTCAGCTCTAGACCTGCTTTGCTGCTGACACAGCATATCTCCTGGTTAGCATGTGAATTGAAAGGCAGCAGGCATCCCTGATTTCATGAAGTGATAATTGTAGGAGAAATATTGCAGGAACAACACCCCGATTTAGTCTAGCACACAACATCCTGATGCTGAGTGGAGAAGTAAAGAGAAAGGGGGGAGGGTGGCAGTGGCGACGGTGGGGGGAGGTACATGTGTGAGAGCTGCTGGTATGTTGTTCATCCCTCCTTATATGTGTGTTTGGGAGACAGGCAGCGTGTAAAAGCCTGGGTAACCATGGTGTGGGTGTATTCCTCTGTGGCCCTGATCTCTGTAATATGAGTGAATTCTGCGTTGTGTATCCCCCCAATATCTCATCCAGCTTGTTGTGAGTGTCAGTCAGCAGCTTTCCTGCAGAACTTGTTACTCTGTTAAGATCTCCTCTGTGCAGCATTCACAGGATAAAGCGGGTGCAGTCACCCATGGGATGGATGTGCGGTCATTGGTGGCTGTTAGTGCAGTCCCAGAGGTAAAAGCAGCACACAGGCAGCATTTGTAAATGTCCATCTCACATAAAATGTAGAGTAAATAATGTGTAAAAGGAAATGTTTGAAAAGAGGATGTTTTAAGTAGATAAGAAGGTGTGAATTATTTTATTTTCCACTCGATCCCCCCCCCCCCCCATAATAATATATTATTGCAAAGAGTCAGGAGCCTGTTAATTTCTTTTTAGAAGGCAGGAGCCGTCCAGTGTGTTATTTAAGTCATCTTAACATCTTTGGCTGCAGCCTCACACATTTGATCAATTGGAGGAGAAAAAAAACTGTCAAATCAGGCGATCCTCTTCCCTCCTCCTCCTAAATTGTCTGTCTTTGTAGTACCACTAGGCAACAGTGCGTGCATCATTGGAACAGTGGAAGTGCGCAGGAACCGCGCAGAGAATTCGACGGGAAAGAAGGATCCAAGCAGGCAAACAAAGGATCATCTGGTGGATCTCTACAGCTGAAACATGACAACACAGCCAACATTTCTTTAAGAGATGCCTGAAAAGAGCCTGGCCATCAGCGTCGATGCGCGCAGCCAAAAATGACGACAGTGGGACAGTGATTTCTTCCTCCAGCTCGTCATTTTTTACATACTCATATGCTCGGATGCAACTCTTCTCCTATGTATACACATCACAAAGGAAGGACTGGAAACCAGATCTCCAACACAAGGGCGCACAGACACGTTTCATCCTGGAAACCGTTTCCAGCGATCTATTACGCAGAGATTTTTCTGTTTTATGGGGTCTTAAGGGATTTTGAACTGAACTTTCGCATGAGAACTTACTGTGCGAGTACTGTTTTGAACAGGTCGATACAGCCCCAACCTTCACGGGCGATGAGTAATCCACGACGCAGCAACTGATAAACCTGTAAAAACCTGGACTGCTACTGGCGCGTTTGGATACCTCATCCTGTGCGTCTTTCTTTTTTCATTCATATGGCTTCTATCATCGAGGTTTGTAAAGAACTGATCCATTATTGATGTTTCATGGCTGTAAGGTGTAGCAATAGTAGTGTGTGGCGAAAGAGGACAGTGCAAGACTAACTGGTGGCGAAGACAGCACACTTTTTTATCGCCTTATTTCCAAAAGGGGAAACATTGCGCACGGGCACTGCAGCAACTACAAGCCACGCTGTTTTTATTTTTCATCATTGAATCCTTCGTTATTCCTTTCGCTGCTGTCATCGTAGTATGTCTGCACTTCGAAAGAAATTTGGGGACGATTATCAGGTAGTGACCACCTCATCTAGCGGGTCTGGATTCAACCAGCCTCCCCCGGAGAAAAAGAGGAAGAGGCAGCGCTTCGTGGACAAGAACGGGCGATGTAACGTCCAGCATGGGAACCTGGGTGGTGAAACCAGCAGATACCTCTCAGACTTATTCACAACACTCGTAGATTTGAAATGGCGCTGGAATCTGTTTATTTTCATCCTCACCTACACGGTGGCTTGGCTCTTCATGGCCTCTATGTGGTGGTTAATCGCGTACATTAGAGGAGACCTCAACAGAGCACACAACGACAAGTACACTCCATGTGTGGCCAACGTGTACAACTTTCCCTCAGCCTTCCTCTTCTTCATAGAGACCGAGGCCACCATAGGGTATGGGTACAGATACATCACAGACAAATGCCCCGAGGGGATCATTCTCTTTCTTTTTCAGTCGATCCTCGGATCGATCGTCGATGCCTTTCTGATCGGCTGCATGTTCATCAAGATGTCTCAGCCCAAGAAAAGGGCCGAGACTCTGATGTTCAGTGAACATGCGGTGATCTCTATGCGAGATGGAAAACTAACTCTCATGTTCAGGGTCGGCAACCTGCGTAACAGCCATATGGTGTCTGCACAGATCCGCTGCAAATTGCTCAAAGTAAGTGATGCTACTTTTAGTCAAGAGGGATCCAGTATTTGAGTCCTGTACGTATTGTTTATTAACTAGGATCATGTGTTAATAAGATTTGAGGAATTGCCTACACACTGACATTTACAGTAAGCCTCCCCATTACTGTACATGAACCCTCTGAAATATTATAGACAAAGACCACAAATAAACACCAGCAATTCTTGGCCATAGCTAGGGCACAGAAAGCCTATTTTCCTCTTTCAAAAATTACTATTATTATATTTTGCAGTCATAACAGAGGAACAATAATCCGCCCCAAGTTTTCCAAGAGGCCTTTCCCTAAATAACTTCTCTCCATGTCAAACCTTGGGAGGGAAATGAGGTCATACTCTCATTTAAAACATGTTCAAAGTGGTAATGTGTTACACCTCAGTGTAAAGCTGCTACCATCCTTCATTAGGAGAACGTCATCTATGGATTTCCCTTCTGAACATTTTGGCTTCACCAGTGTAAAAACAAATGCTCTACAATCCTAAAGCAAGTCCACAAACGAGCATGGCAATCTTTAGGAATGGTCAATGAGATTAAATGTAAGGTTTAATAAGGTTTAAGGTAAGTCCAATCTCAGAAAGTTTATCCAAAGCCTTACTGCTTTTGTATCCATTTTAGCACGTTATTAAAACTGCTTTTTAAATGGAGACGAATGAGCTTAGTTGTTCTTAGCTTCCGTGAAAAGCAGGTGAGTGTTAGGCAGATAAATCAAACAGTATCAAATCATTTAAACCATCTTGTGAGCTTGGTGGTAGTTAAATCAAATGTGGGCTGGATAAAGTAAATCCTCTATATGTCATTTAAGAAAATAAAAGAAATGATCCAGTAGACTGCTTGACAGCTGCCCTGATTGCACCTAAAACATTAGATTTCTTTTTTTTTAAAGTCACCACAAACCTCTTAATGAGCTGCACATAAGTCTGTCTTTACCCCCCTTTTTTCCCCCCACCAAGCATCTCTGTCTCTTCCCGTACGCTTCCCTAGTCTCGCCAGACGCCCGAGGGCGAGTTTCTTCCGTTGGATCAGTTGGAGTTGGATGTGGGTTTCAGTACCGGGGCAGACCAACTCTTCCTTGTCTCACCGCTCACGATCTGCCATGTGATCGACACCAAAAGCCCTTTCTACGAACTCTCCCAGAGGTCCATGCAAACAGAGCAGTTTGAAATCGTGGTGATACTTGAAGGAATAGTGGAGACGACGGGTGAGTAAAAGTACACCTTTAGAGGCTTGCCTTTGGAAATGAGGGTTTTTTTACTGCATGAAGCTCAAAGTACATCAGCCGAGGATGTTGCATTGTCTTCACTGTGTTTTTGTAGGTGTTGCATTGTCTTTTTCTAGAACAAATCTCGTGAATAATACCCGACAGCTCCCCCAAAGGTGTCAACAGCTGACATATTTAAGGACTCACTGTTGACCTCTTGATTGCATCTCATTGATTTTTTGCTCCTGAAGCAACTTACAGCGCAGCTAATAATAGCCGTGCTTAACATTCATACATAATAGATGATTGACTCTGTCTTGAAGGCATAAGGAGGAACACTTGAAGCATTAGAAGGTGTTTCTTGATTTTGGAGAAGTTTATCCAAGTTTCACATAAAAAATCCAGAAGGTCAATTTTGGACAATAAACATTTTCTTTTTCCTATCTAAAAAAAAAAAAATCCATTCTCCGCCTTTGTGCCCGCACAGCACTTACTTCAGGGCTGCTTTTCTTACAGGGGGGGATAAGAATTTGCTTTCTAGGGTCCCTTTTGAATAAGGGAATTCCATTTCCACAAAATGAGTAATGCCCCGAGTAAAAATTCTCCACTGTGGTCATTTTAAATTCAAACCGTTTATTTGACACAGCTGATGTAGTGTGAGGGGAGAGCTCTTTTTTCAGTGCTACAGGGCTTAATAGTTGTAATAGGATGGCTGAGAGAAAACAACATATGGGAGATGTGACAGCCCTCCACTGTAGACCGCAATTAGCTGATAGTTAGTGCTGTGTTTGAAAGTCTCTTCGCAGCTGAGACTATTCAACATATCTGCAGTTTGAGACATGCAGCATTCTCGTTGTGTTGTTTGGATTTTACGTGTTCAAAGGCAAATTGCCCATGTAAGGCGTCACAATTTGAAGTAGCAGTTCAGCGTGGCTTAATGTGTCCCACAATATAGCATACTATACTGTTGGAGAACATGATTTATTCTCATCTAATTCTGGTGTAAAGTTGATCTAAATTTTACAGTTTTTAATGAGAGTAATTATGCAGCTAACACATAAATACACAAGCTGCTCTGGGTTTATGATATGACTATATTTATTTATATAATATCATGTATTTATAGTATTATATAACGGCTGCCATAGAAGTGTCTAACAGTCAAAATCTCAGTTTTTACTACCCTGCTTTGGGATTGTCCGGCTCTTGTTTTCACCTCACAGAAATGTCTGCATCGAGGAGCACTTGAGCGTATGTGAAGCCAGTTCCTGAAGGCTGATGTAGGAACAATCTATGGTTAAACATTTATGTACAGTGAAAGTCTAAATCCTCAGACGCTTTCATTTCTGGCCAATGTAACTCTGTTTCCATGGCAACCTCTCCTTGAGTATTCAGGATTGCAGCACTGCACCTAAACTTAGATTCTTTTCTTTTTTCTTTTTATTCCTATGGTATAGGGATCATAACACAACCATAACACCCTTTCTGCAATAAAAGCAAGGCAAACATGTGATGCCAAACATGAAATGAAATTGCTTTTTTTTTTGCTGACAGCATCACCTGCTAATACAGAGGATCTAGAAACGCACACAGAGTTCTTACTGTACGAGGAAAGTGTTGGCCGGAACAGGTGATACAGCAGAGAAAGAATAAGATGAAATATTAATGAAGCTCGTTGTTTACTAGCGAGGATGATGCCCAACTCCCTAGATCTCTTTTTTTTTTCATTTGTTATGCGTGGAAAAAAAAAAAAGTCTGGAACACGAGTTAAAACACTCTCTGCTGCAGATTAAAGCTTGCACAATCTTTATCCCTACTACCAGATTATAGAAAACACACAAAGGTGTAACATTCTTGGCATTGTTACCTTTTGTTCCCTTAGATCACACACCTTTTATTTTACACAAAAACAACTAAGTGAATTCTGGAAGATATCACGCAGGAGCCCGGGTTTGTTCCATTAAGCTGTAACCTCTGACAACCTCTCCGTCGTATAAACAGACACGAGCCATTCCTCATTCCTTTTGAAAAGGAGCCCAAAGGTGTTTTTTTGATCACCACCTCAGTACGATGCATGTTCCAAATGAGACATGTAGGATGTCTGGTAGCAGCATATTTTCTCCTGGAGTTGTGCCAGTTGTGGCTCTGTGGTATCGAGTTGCTTTTCTAACACGGCTGTGCCAAGTTGATGTGCTGCTGAGGATAAATTGGGTTTACATCACGTTGCAATTAATGTAGTGTACATGGCGTCTGAAACACAAGCTAGCTGTGGGGGGGAAAAACACAAACAAGAAGGGTGTAGTAACAAGTTTTGGTTGAGTTAACAATAAGAACAGAGATAACGTTTTGACACAATAACAACCAATACATGTCACAGATCTCATCACTCCACAACAAGGATCTTCTTGTGAGGTGCTAACGTGTCATTGGCCACAGAGAAGATCTGCATGTCAGGCTCTGTGTGAGCAATTCATCCCCGTTATTATTGTTGTTGATGTGAATCGCAGCACAATAACACAGAGCCGAGTTACATCTGCAAGATTTGTGAAGTGCAGGAGTGACAGGTGTTTGGATTACAAAAGAGGATTTTAATAGTGTTAATATGAATAACAGGAAATGACTGGAGCCAGGTGGTATTGGTCATGGATAGTGCTAATGCCCATTAATAACAATAATTATACATTTAAAACTTAAGATCATTTTATTTATTACTTTTTATCCATTTTAATTTTCAATTGTATTTCTTGTAATTCTTTTAATAGCATTATTTTCCAATAATATCCCCAATACCTTTCATTACTGTATTGGCTTTTATTTATTTTAATGGTTTTTATTGTTGTTATCTGTTTGTGTTGATTTCTTATTTTTTCTGTTTTATTCCTTTTACCACTTCTATTTCTTGTATATACTTAACTTTTTTTTACTTCTTTTTTATATTCCATGCTTTAGCTGTTTGTACTTTTAATTTCATTTTAAAACTTCTTCCCCTCCATCATTCTTATCTCTTATCATTTTTATTTATATCTCTTTAGATTTCTCTTATCTTATTTTGTATCTTCAACCCACTTTTATTGTTTTTTTTTTATTTATTATTATTATTATTTTTTGTCATTGTCTTTATCTCTTTTAATTGCTTATATCTTCTTACATCTTTGGCCCTCTTGGTCTCAATTTGTGTAGCTGGGTTCCTGTGTTTCCTGGGTTCTGATGATGTTTGGGTCAAAGATGTTGTTGCTGTTTTTTTGTTGCTGTTCCATCACTGTTGTTTTGTTGTTGTTGTTGTTGTTGTTGTTGAGGTGCCTCTGCTGTTGTGCTTGTTTGGCTTCTTACGCTTTGTTCTGTTTACCTCTGCATGCGTCAAAGCACTTTGTAAAGCCTTGTTTTCTCAAAAGAGCTTAACAAATAAAGTTATTATCATTATTGTTATTATCAGCACTGAGCTGTGACACAACTATGTACCAATTAGATTTGCAGTTGAACAAGTCCGCAATGCAGTAGCATCTGTTCAGTTGCAATCTGGTAGTCTGCTGAACAAACTGATCACAGTTTGTGTTCTGCGATCTCCATGTTGTTTCTTTGAATGATTAGTTCATGTGCACGTATCTCTGCACATGTAGCTGCTACTCGTTTACAACAGGGACCATACATTTTTAAAGAAAAGTAAAGTTGCCCCGAGAAAGTACACTTTTATTTAGAACTATAATGGTCTACTCATCTGATCTGGCCTGTGGCAAAACATGACTCAGCAAAATAACATGCTCATTGACGCCATAGTTTATTTGGTTGCTCAGCCGTTAACGGTATAATATAAGCTTTTACGTTCCTTTCACTATGGTCACCTTCAGGCATTCAACAAACTTAACCTTGGTATTAAAATTTGACAAGGTTAAGCCGTCTTATTCTTACTCATGTACACATAATCAAATACCTAACTTGTCCCCTAACGTTAACCAAAGTGCTGCTGTTGCCAAATAGAAGTTTAACTTAGGGTAGTATCACTGTTGAATATTCTCCCAGCTGTGTTTTAAAATCAAAGAAATGGAGGAGAACATAGCTGGGTCAATTTGAACACCTTTAAAAATTGTTTGCAATACGTGTGGATTCACCTTTTGCTGCTCCAAGCTACCTGAATGTGACCATTTCTGATTTACCTTCATGACAACAGAAAACGCTCAATGCTGATTGGCTTTCACCAAAGTGCCACCTAAGTTTCTTGCTAGTGTTTTTTTTAATTTTTCCTCTAGTGTCATCCCTATGATCTTGTCGTTTACATTTACTTTGTAGGTTACGTGTACAGCACATCACAGCTTTATTCAGCTATGTTTCCTTATGTCTCATTCAGCGGTTAAAAAAAAAAAACACCTAACATTATCATATTGAATATTGATGTAATGGATCACAAATCTAACGGCTCGGATCTGATCACAGATTTTTTTTTATCACGTTCTGGGTTTTTTTTCAGGATAAACAAACCTTCCCCTCAGCTAGCCATGACTCAAACTGCATTTTAACAGCACTACAAATCAAAATGCATCTCAATGAATCTTGATAATGTACCTCACACTCAATTTTTTTTCACCATATAGGCCTACACATTGCTACTTTTCTAATAATAATAAAACAAGCAGTTAGATAAACCTGAACTCAGTTAGTATTGAGAAAGTGCTTTAACAATCTGAGAACAAAGACTGTTATGTAAAAAGCTGCATCATCTCAACAACAGTAATCGTTATCCCCCATCAGGGACAACAACTTTAAAAAGAATACATTGAAATCTTTTTGTTGTCTTTATTTCTTGTTTGAGCTTTGACAGTGTTGAATACGTAACATAAACACACTGTTTATTACGCTGATGTGTGTTTCTGGACAGGTGGCTCTTGCAGCTGCAAACAGGAAGTGTGTATTTAGAGGCTATATCTCCAGTTTGTGGACCGAACACAGGGCTCTGTGATAGAGCTTGTTTGGCTAAATATAAAGCTACTACAGCTGTAACATTAATAACATTAAGCTAGTGATTGTTGTTGCACAGAGTCAACGGCTGATAGAAAATCAAAGCAGCGTTTGAAATAAAGTAACCATACATAATGAAATATAAACATTTAATGACCTGTTTCTGTGTGAAAGTCTGTGAAAAATATATGAAAAATAGACAGCAGGTCTTCATGATACAGAAGAGGATAGGGCCACTGAGTTTTTTCTCAATACATGTCAGAACTTAAAAAAAAAAAAAATCAGTGGCCTGAATCGTTTTCTGTATCATAGTCCCACTTAAACGCTACACTTTTCACTGAGAGTCTACACAGATATTTAGTGGGGGTATATTTACTTTACACCATGTTTGTAAGTTTACTTTGCAGAACGAACCATATGAGGTGATCTGAATGAATCAAGTAATTTGTTTCACCCCGAATAAAAAAATAAAATAAATAATGGCAACAGTAAAACAGTGTCACTTTTCACCATTCAATTCTGGAATGGAAAGAGTGAGAACTCACATGGATCCAAAGAGGCATTTGATTGGTATTTTCCATCCAGACCTCAGAGCAGTGATTGGTCAGAGTTTGGATTACAGCAGGTAGAAAGGACGGCTCTTTTTTCGGTTCTTTTTCAGAGTAATTAATAATTAATAATAAAGTAATTTATGGCTATCAGGGTGGAAAGACATTTTTTAATGAATGCTTGATAAAATTACCAACCCTATTAGATCATGCAAATTTGGGGGCTGATGAAAGGTGGGTGCTGCTGGCTGTCTACTATACTGTAAGTGTCACCTTAGCTAGGCTAATTCATTCACTTAACCTACCAGCCTGTGTGTGTTTTCGTAGGGACCTTTGGGCCCAATTTCAGGCTCATATTATGATCAATAAAAGAGTACGCTGTGCGTTTAACAAGCTGTCCAAGAAGTCTGTGAATCCTTTTGTTGGTGAGTGAAATGCTAGCATTACTTTATGGAAATGTTAGCATGAATTAGCAGTGTATGTATGTGTCACCATACTTTGTTTCTTAGCTTATTTAGTGTGAACATACAATAGTTAAATTGTGGCAGTAAGTGCTTTGTGAGAATTCCTTGTCACTGTGTGAAAACATAGAGGAATGTATTGTTCAGAGAACCACTTCTTTCTCCGTGGAGATATGAATGTGGCTAGTCTGCTTTGTTCCACAAGCTCTCCTAGCTCTCTTAACATTAAGTCTAGCTAGCTACTTAGCAAGCTAATGAATTAAACCATGAACTAAGACTGGACTACTGATAACTTTACATTTGTGAATCCCTCGCTTGTCTTGTCCTCCACCCTGTTATCCTAATGTGGTAACTTGTACCTCTATAATACCAAGATGATGATGCCATGCTTCAGTACTGCTGCTCAAAAACCATCATGGTTGCTACATCAACTTCTTCATTCACTTTATGACATTGGTTCCCAACCTGGGGTCCAGACACCAAAGATCTGAAGTTATCAAAATTAGATTTTGCAGATATGAACTCAAATAAATGAAAACACAGTTACTGGATGTTTTAGTCACAGGTCTGAAGATGAAACTGTGTAAAATACATGTTTCTGCACTTGCAATTATCAGGCTACTCAGTCAGACATTCTGGTTCAAATGTATGTTAATGTTTGATGTATCATGTATCACTTTTTTGTTTGGGAGGGCAAATATGTAGGGAAAAGATTGGGCACCGATGTTCTGGTCTAATTAGACAAGGTGATTGAAAAAAGCTTTGTGGATGGATGCACAAGGCATTCAATTCAATGTGTAACTGCATTTGTTTACCTCAGCAGACATTTTGATTGGTCAAAGTATGAAAACCACAGATTTTATAAACAACAGCTTCTTTCTGTTTAAGTTTCCCTGTAAATCAGTGGGAAAGTGTTAGAGCTACATGGTATTTATTCTTTGTCTTCCAGGATGTGTCAAAATTTCTTGCGGAGAAAAAACAACAGCTTCTTCCTTATGTGTAGAGTTGAGCATGTAGGCCTATGAGTTCCCATAGCAAATGAAAAACAAATAGTGAAATAATGTAGTATTAATAGCATTGCGGGGTCATTCTACAGAGCTGATCATGACCTGACTTTGACTCATCCGCTGATTCAGAACTACTACATGCAGCCTCTTAAAATACATCACAAGTTTAGATAAGTGTCCCATTACTGCACCAGTACCGCTGTTCAACACTACAAAGGCTTAAACGCCAAGCCAGAGCCAATCTGTTCATTAGTGGAGCTGATTCTCGAGGACCCAAAGTAAACTGTAGCTGCCAGTAACAGACGTTTATGTTCCCCCAACCATGAAACTAATCAGTGCATTGTAACTAAATTCGTTTTCTTATTTTCTCTGCGGTCTTTGTACAGGATGCTGTTGCACCACAATGCTCTGAATGCTGACGCTCCTGCATGCTGAGGATTGAATATTTATTTATGCAATTTAAAAGAAGGCAGTTTACAGATTAGAGAAATAATAACTAATTAGCATAAACAAGCTGATGTTTTTTTTTTTTTAATGGGGAACTCATTTTCATTTCAGAGCAGAAAGAAGTCTGAAAGGAGCACGTCAGTTTATCCCTGAATGTTTGTACAGTGTTTGGGTTCTAACATGGAGGCAAACCACAGTGTTAAGATCCTCAAAGCTCTGCAAAGTGCTTCTAAATTCACTCATCAGCTATGAAAAGCAATGATTCATGAACTCTATCATCAGCATAAACCTTTTTTCTTTTCAGAGGGATGTGACTTTCATGCAAATGTGTTCTGTGTGATCATTACACTTGCTATGAAATTCATAAAATGGTGCAAATAAGAAATATTTAGGAAATGTTTTCCAACAAAGTTGGCAAGGTTTAAGGGATTAGGAGGCATAAAGTTTTCTTCATGATAAACCAAGCTGTCCTGCTGTTCATTTAAATGCTTGTATTTGTTTTCTCAGAGACTTTTGACTTTTTCTCACCCTTCTGGTGACACAGCACATTTGTGCTGCAGGCAAACAATCTCTGCTTACTGAACTAACTAATAGTCTCATATTTGAAAATTATTTCCCACTGAATGTGTGTTGTACATGAAACTCAGCGTCACATTTCATCTCTTGATTTGATTAGGAGGCAAATTATGGCAAAAAAAAAAAGAAAAGATCAGAATCTCTCGCCTTTCTCTTCTAAAGTCATGCGTTGATTGTTTTCAAAGATTGCTGTCAGCCCCCTCTTTTTCATACAGCTACAAGGCTTTTCCTCTGATTCACTGTAACAGAATAAAAAATAGAGTATCCCAGCTATCTGCTCGTTTTAAAATGATTGTGGGTGGCAGGGGCTTGGTTGCATATAGACAGGATCAAGTGGTTATGTTTATTCATATGTTTTTGTGCATAAATGCAGGAAGGGGCGGGAGAGAGAGCAGCTTTAAATCATGATTCTGTTACCTGTATGTTCCGTATTTTAGATTACGGAGCTGAATCTTTTAAAGAAAGGTATTTGGACTTTTGCAGGTTTAAGTTTGAAAATAAGCGAAAATGTGTACGAAGGTGGAGCTTTAAGATTTATGATGAAATCTATTCAGGCAGCAACTCTCTGACCTGTGTTGTGGAGAATAATAATTATCATGTCGCATAATACTATCATCATCAGCTTTAATTAAAGTTATTGCGGTTGCGACACAAATATACATAAAGAGTATATTTAGTCAATGAAATGAGTAATAATTGCTTTCATGCAGGCTCTGCAGCCAGCATAATTAATTGGAAACATCTATTGCCACTGATTAGCAGAGCAGCAAATGTCAAAGCCTGATCTGTTTTATCATCAGCAGATGTAATTGAAAGAAAATAGAAAGCCTTATGTTTGTCCCACCAGAGGCCCTCTCGTATTAATCATATGAGTCTGGGGCCTTAGCCCCAAGGGTCAAGGGTCGTCTGAAGCTGAGAAAATCCTAGTTTAAGCAAACAATTGTGTGAGTGAACCTCAGTTATAAGCTAGAAACTGACCATGATTCATTACACTGTAAGTGAGTCTCTTGGTGTCTCAGCCCGTGGGTCAGAGGGTTAAAGATGGTTCAGAGTGAGAGTTAAAGCTCCAGAGTAGGAGTTGCCAATTAAATCTAATGTGCTCAGGGTGAGAGCTCTGGAGAGATGCTGCTGTCCCTGCTGAGCTCCACCTGTGCCGTGATAAGCCACGTGTTGATACCAGAGAGCTCTCGTGTTAAATAGGTTTTCATGCTTCTTGGTCATTTGTCTTTATTAAGAATACATTCTACAGCTAACGGCCTTAATTATTTTAGCATGAAATAAAATGTTTGCAGGGTCACAGAGAGGTGTAGTGATACATTAAGTCTGGATCCGAATAAAATGATCTCTCTTTCCTCGTGCTCTTCATTTAAAAGGACCTGACAGTTGAATTTTCATTGCAGAAAAAAAATAGGGGTCTACATTATTTCATATGTAAAATAGCTTCACCTTAAGTTACATTTAAGGACATTTTGTTGAGTATAATAATACATTGTATATGCCTGAACATGGTCTCAGTGCTGTCACCCATCAGTTACTGAAGGGATTATGCATATCTCCTTCATAAAATCTAAACGGATAAGATATAAAAAACTTCAGTTATTCATTTGCAAAAATGTATTACATTGAGTAAAAATAACAGTACACCAAGATTTTGTGGTGCAAAAATGGAGGGTTCTAAGTAGAGGTGGGGGAAAATATCGAGATTCTTCTCTTCTAAGATTTAAAATCGATTCAGAACTTCCAAAAATCAAGGTATTTTTCAATCGGGGATTTATTTATTTATTTTTTTGACTTATCAGTCACTCCCTGCTAAGTGCTAAGGCTAGCTCTTTAATTCAGTAGAAGGCAAACTAGAGCAATAAGAAATTCAGCCAGTCTGACAGATGACTGGAGTAGATCTTATGTATGTACTCATTCAAAAATAGACTTTGAATCCATGGATCAATGAATTCAGAATCGTTTGGAATTGAAATCGATTCTGAATCAAATCGGGACCCGAAGAATCGAAATAGAAATCGAATCGTGAGACACCCAAAAGCTTCCCAGCCCTACTTCTAACTTTGTGTCTTGATTATGGTGCTGTATTAAACATCTTAGGTCATCCAACCACAACCCCCATGGTGATACCAGGTACTAAACTTAAAAGGGTGGCTGCTTCTTTGCTGTATTATCTCCCTTACTTAGGAACTCACCTCCTTCATTCAAATCATCCGTTTCTGTTGAATATTAAAAACACTTCTTAAAAAAACACTTTTTAAAATCAGATTTTAGAAAGTACGCTTTTGATCTCTGTATATGAGGATCTATGTATTAGCATTTCCCAAATGGGTATTCATAATGTTCTGCAGAAATGTAGCCTGGTTTAGCATAGATGTGGTATTGTTTTACACTGAAATTAGCATGCCTAATTTTAGATAAACAAAGATATTCTTAGATCAACTCTTATGTCTACTGTGCATACAATAATGGCACTGGGGATTAACTCCCCATTATGGGCATTGCAGCGAACCGTCGATGACATCCTGGATTCATTATCCCTTTCAGATGAACTGTGCTGGCCTCCCGAGGGGAAGCACGGTAATTGTGTCTTTAGGGATTTGTCAAGTCCCTGTTGGATAGCAATAAATCACCGGTTGAGAAGAAGTGGAGGGAGACCTGAGGTGAACTTGTGTGACCAAGGTGCCGTCAGTGCAGAGGTCTTCTGATCACTCAATGAAGACTGGTCATGGTGTATTTTCGTCTTTGTTTTTTTGACGACTGTACAGTATAGCTCATATTGGCCCCTGTGTCTTTGGAGGATGGACTCTCAGGAACACTGTTTCTTTAAGAGGTTACCGGGAAAGGCTGTGATGCACTCACAATGTTGTTCGATGGCAACATTGATTGTTGGAGCTTTGATTGTCCCTGAAGTGCAGGTGAATCAATCCTGTGGCCTAAACGCAAAGCCACATGAACAAGTTCTTAAGGCTTGTCTTCTAGAAAAAAAAGCCCCTCCTCTGGGATGGCTCACTCTATCTCTTCACTGGAGCATGCTTAGGTGTCCCACTACAATCTGCTCTTCAGCTTGAGTGACAACAAAAAAAATAAAAGCAATTCCTTAACAACGAGCTGGCACCATGTGAGGGTTTAGAAGTCCCTCCTTTGTCTCCTCCTCTTTCAGCTGTGACTCCTCTTCATGGTTTAAGTACATGTAATAGCTGAGATCAATAAGGGATTACAGCTGTCACTAATTCAGGATGGGTAAAAGGTTTTCTGATCACTTGTGTCCTCAATATATCATAAAAAGAAATCATTTGAACCCTCAGTGGGTTTGGACATATTCTCCTTTATGGTTGTTTTGTGTCAGTGGAATCAATAGATCGCTGCTTTGCTCAATTGGTTCCTTTCAGTGCAGCATTCAGGATTGCCTTTGCTTGGTAATATGTGCTCTCCTGGCTGTGTTAATGGCCTGCAGCCATATGTTCCTTCAGCCTGCATGACACTCCACCTTATGTGGAGATGGTTGGCAGCTCTTGCTCCTGTTCCTTTCCCTTCCTTCTCTTCCATTCCAGCCCTCAATTGCCTCAGCACCCAGGCTCTCCCCTCCCCCACAGCCGCCTGCCTTTTCCCCTCCATCACCTTCCTCCATCGCTCGGTCGTTTACTGCATGGGCGGAAGCTACCTTTACAAATGGATCTCACACTAAATCAGCATTTAAACACGGGGAGTGGGGACTTATGTCCCTCTTTGTAAAGTCAAACTATGAAAAAACAGGTCGCTGGATGCTTGTGGATGTTTCTACACTTTCAGCACTTGATGGTGGTCACCATAGAAACAGATGATCAGACAGGACTTGGGACCACAATAGCAGTGTCTGTATCAAAATTAGATTTCTTTTTATGCTGTTGTAGCCACAATTTGTTCCATCCTGTGTTACATTTTATTGAAAAGAGAAACAAGTCAGTTGTGAAATGTCAAAGCACTTAAGTAACCAGACCTTTTCACTGAGTTTTGGTCTCTTCAGTACACTGAAACTCACCTCTGCGTCCTTATATTCTCCTCCTCTTCTGCCACACATTAGCATATTCATCACAGCAGCTTAATCTGTTGTAACACAAATCACAAAATTAGACAAAGGGGAATTCTGCTTCCTGTTTTGCACAAACGAACAACAGGATAATTGTCTCCAAGTAATTGTCTTTCCACCACAATCCAGCACTGCAGCTAAGGCATTTTTTATGCCCGGCCAGAGCCAGCATCCCCGACAATGAGATCAGGATGAATCCTGGAGTGTGTTGTGTGGTTGTGTTGCTGCTGTGTGTGTGTGTGCAGTGTCCAGAGCCTCATGCTTGTGTTTTTGCTTGTATTTCTTTCTCATACATAACACTTGAGCTGTTTCCACAGCCGTGATAGACTGTCAGGGGACTTTGCTGACAGCACTGCACTGGTGAACGAGTTTGTGTGTGTGTGTGTGTGTGTGTGTGTGTGTGTGTGTGTGTGTGTGTGTGTGTGTCCGGCCATTTGAGTGACTGAGTGAAAGAGAGAGAGCCAGAAAAAAAAGGGAGGGATGGTGAATTTGTCACTAAATAGGAGCTTGCGTATAAAGCCTCCGACACCCACCTTCCTTTTTTTTTTCGGTGACTTGCTTTGTGAGAGTTCATCCAGAGGAGTCATTTGAATAAACCTTCATTTTCACAGAGCCGTCAATTTGGAGTGTCATTTGCTCGCTGCCTGCGGGGTTGTTGAATCATATAATAGCGGTGATTTCTTTTTTTCACAAATCTAGATTGAGACCGTGCCTTGGTGGTGTGACCGAGCTGCTCTCAGGTCTGCCCTCTCCTTCCCTCTGTGTTTCAACAGCAGGATGAGAGCTGGAGAATGTGGCTTCCCCTGCAGGCATCAAACAGATATGATCCCCTCGCTTCAACAACCTGGATTAGCTTCTTTTAGACGACCTGGGCTGTGAATACCACTTTGTCTTTTTTGTTTCTTTTCTTCTTTTTTTTTTGTTTCTATCAAGGCACATAGCAGGCTGCCTCTGAGTTTACTGTGCTCCTTCTATCCCAGCCCCCAAAGAAGGCTTTTTATCTTCACTGTCACTCGGCTGAATGTGCGGCTGCCTCACTTTGTTAGACCAGAGGAGCAGCCAGCTCTGTGTTATGGAGGGAAAAGTGCATTTATTTAGTCTCAAGCTGAGATGGCTTTTGGGCATCTAAATCTCAAAAAGTAAAGTAAAGTGTGTAATGGAATCAAATGGGAGTCGTCCCGTCTCACCGCTGTGTAGTCTTTTCCACTTCGGCTCACTTTCTCAAATTCCATTCGGTTTTCTTATTTGGATTACGTATGGAGATTTTATTAGAAAACATATCTGTTGCTGTGACAGCAGGAAAAAAAAACCTCAGCGTGAAACACACCTGTACACATCGAGGCAGAAAAAGTGTCCTCTCTGACTTTCTATCTCCGTTTCCCCTCTGAAATTCACCTCAAATGAGATGCTTTTTTTTTTTTTTTTTTACATCTGTCTTGAATTTGTGGATTCAGCAGAGGATTATTCTAATGCCGCTCATGCTGTCACATGGATATTGCATGCTGTGTGAGAGCAGTAAACTGCTGGGTGAACTTCAGCAACAGGGGGGCTTCTGACGGGATTTCACACTTTGGATTAAGGTATACATCGGCCAATCAGCAGAGATCATATATCCTGCAGTCTATACACTGTTTGTAAGGTGACATCCTGGAGGAACTCTTACAAGTGAATATATGACATTATCACCAAGCTGTCAGATCATATTTTTGTTATTTTCTAAGAATCCTTCACTGTATGCTGCAGTCTTTTATGTCATCACATTGATTTCTTTATGACTTGGGCTGTACTTTATAAAATAGGTGCTTTACAATCATACAAATATAATCACCTAGGTAACGCATTTGTGTCAGTCTGTGCAAGGTTCTTATGATAGTTATAACAAATAGGAAATGTCTGGTTAGACTTTCAAAATGAAGGAATAAAGATAGGGATGATAATAAGGCACTACTTGGTTAAAGCTTGATGACAATTATTCACATTGAATTACTTTTTGACGTTCATGTGATTCATCTCTGAAATAGACACAGTTTAGTTGCCCTTAGAACCTAATTGTATTGGTTGTGTTTAGAATTAAGATAAAATGTGTGTTGAATAAGTATGTATGTACACTGGTTAGGCAACTAACGCAGGAAGTGTAACGTAACTACAGTATCTAGCAACAACAAAAAAACACACATCAAAGTGACTATGGTACATTTGTAACAGAACTAAAGTACTGGAAAACATCTGTCCATTTCCCCTGACAGCCAACGTTAGCAGACCATCATGCTCTTCCTACCATGTCATCTGACCTTTATGTCAAATTCAAGCATCTTGAAATGAAGCTAGAGGAGCACCTCCAGCTAGTGCTGTAGTACTCGAAATCGGTCTTGGTCTCAAGACTGCTTTTTGAAGGTCTCGGAATCGAAAGCATTTTTACCTGGTCTTGTCTCGGTCTCAGACTGGGCGGATTCCGGATTTGAAATCAAGACTTCCACTGAAAGACTTTTGTCCAAGTCAGTAGAAAGAAATGCCTCTTTCTAAAAGAACGAATAACTTTGAATCATTTGTAGTTTGATTTTTTCCCCCTGTTACGGCCTAAGAAAGTGACACCGTCTGCTGCACACAACATGATGATTTTTCAGTGATATTTATGGTCTTGGTCTTTTCGCAGTCTCACCCTGCCTTGGTCTTTGTCTTGACTCTGTCTCAATCCCTAAATGTCTTTGTCTTTTCTCGATCTCGGAGCACTCTGGTCTTGGTTATGTCTTGGTCTAAGTTAGTGTGGTCTTGACTACAACACTACCTACAGCATCATATTCTGATGCATCGGGCTGCTGACCAAGCTGCTGTTTTTGACAACATGGAAGTGAGAATGGGCTTATTATAGCAAATGCGTCAGAAAAGCAGTTGATGGTTACATCTCCAGCCGACTGAATCCCTTTTAGCACTCAGCCAAAGCTGTGTTTTTGACTATCTGGGGAATGCTGCGTTGTTCACACAGCTCCGGATGTTTCTCTTGCAGCTTAAGGCTGTTCTGTGTTAACCTGCTTGTTGCTAGCTTGTCGCTGCATGATGATGAGAAGGTGGTGTTCTGTTGATTTATCAGAATGATTCTCTCCTGCTGCTCATGATGCTGTAAGAGAGTCATGGAAGTAAATGAACATAGTGATGTTACAGGCAGTAAAACTAGAACAATCAGCTTGAAGATACCCTGTAGAACAAATAAAATAACTCATATTTGATGTGTATTTCAAATAAATCAATTCCTTTCATATTGTACAAACTTTTTAAAAATGTTATTATTGTAGCTTTTAGTATCTTTTTCCACTCTCACCTGAGGTAATTTTCCATTGTTGAGAGACTTCTTTTACTTAAAAGACTTTTACTTAAGAGGGGCATTTCTTAAAAACATTTTAACACACATTTGAACTTTTTAAATACCCTCACAATGCTGCTCGCGTCAATGCCGCTAATTAACTGTCCAGAGCAGAAATCTACACTGTATCATAATCTGAAGAAGAAATGTTCTTGTCATACATCTAGTGAGCAATAAGATAGTGTAAGTGGATATTGTATACCACAGTATGTTTTTCTCTGGTACAGAATCTCTATTTTACAGGACGTTATTGAGGAAAGCTCCTCCATTGAGAATTCAAAATCTTTATTCTATTGGTCTACAGAGTCACAGAATGAAACAGATAAACATGGAGTGAAATTAGAAGTGTGATGGATCCTCAGAGTAACAAATTTCTCTCTTAATGAACATTATGAGAAACGGTCTCAACATGGATTTCACTGATTGTTTTTCCCTCCTGGTTTCATTGGTGTCCCTGATCTCAGCCATAGTGTGGTTGAACTGTGATTGTATTCTTGTTGGGTTGAAGAATGAATGCATCTGCTTTGTAGTGATTCCATTTGTTTGGGTAAGGCTATGCAAAGAAATCATTTTAATCATTAAGATTTTATTGCTCAATAATTTGATTTATTTTCAGCTTTACTACACCAGAAAATAGTAAAAGGCAAACAAATGAAACCAGTAAGATAACAGATGATTTAGTTATGGTGATTTTGTTAGTCAGTGGGAGATAATGTAGTTGAATGGCAGAAGTCAAATATTTCCACTCAAACACCACAGGTTGAGGCTTTGGTAGATGGCTTAAGACTGTTGAAATAATAAAGCTGATGAAACTGCAAAAAGTTTTGTTGGCGACTTGGCGTTGGAGGCAGGCACATTACAACCAGCAACAATGAACTGGAGGCAGAGTAATATTTAAAAAAGACATCAGGGACGAACAGGGTGTGCTCTGGGCTGTTTGATGGATTTTATCAGCCAGGGAGGACACCTGGAATACGTTCAATCTGAAACCTTAGTCATTATTTTGTGTATTGAAAGACACATTTGACCTAAAAAGGACGTTTAAGAATCAGTTTTTCCTGTGTCGAATGATTGTAACAGAGGTCACAGCTAATCAGACCTCGCTGTATCAAAAAACTGCACTCTTCCATTTCTGCTTATACAAGCTTTATGCTAAATTTGTAAAATAAAGATATAACCAGATGAACCTTGAAGAAGCATGCAGTTTAATCTGTGTGTGCTTTTATGGTTTCACTTTGTGAAACTTTTGTGTTACCAATACAAGAAACAGGCCGTGACAACACTGCAATCTGATGTGTTTCTCTACACTGTTGTGATGTGTGTGTGTGTGTGTGTGTGTTAGCCAAAGATGTTCCCAGCAGCAAACAGCAATAGAGATGGAATGAGATCTTTGTCCCCTCCTGCTGTGTGTGTGCGCCTGTGTGTGTTTATAACACGATGCTCGTATGATACGGACAGAGGAACTATGAGGATGGCACAGTTATAAAACACAGCAGCAGTGTAGTGTTACAGCGATAGATGAAAGAGGAAGAGACCCTTGCTCTGTGCTTTAATAAAGAGAACATTTGTTATATGTGCCGAGATGAAAAGTCACCAAAATATATGATTCCTCCACTCCACTGAAAAGCCTCTGATCTGAGGTGTTTGTATAATACAAGGTCAGGTTCTTATCTGATATTGAAACCATTCTGTTCTAACTCTGGAGTCGTGCAGATCATTTGATCCTGCCCTCGATTGGAAATCAATTTATGGTATTCTTTTTTCCACTTAATCTTAAAGAGAGACTTTTGTTTTCTTTTCTGTTGTCTCTGTTACTTTTTGCACAAACTCAGCAGTGGAAAGGTTTATGGCTGTCACATGAACACATTCCTACAGTTTTGTTTCCATAGAAACACTGAGTCTCAGGCAGGCGTGTGTTTTATAGTTACATAAGCCTTTGCCAGTAGTACGAAATACACACCGACACGGGTATTCTTATTTGTCTTCCTATTTTTAGGAATCATATTAAAAAAAACAGATTAAATATCGTGTTTTATTATTCCACGTCTATTTTTAGCTCTTTAGCTGTATTCTGATGTGATCTCGAGGTTTTCTTTCTAACACATTCGTCTACATAAGAGTACATTTCCATAACAAATTCAGACTATTTTAAGTCCTTGCTTCAGTGAAAGTCGGGGAACAGAGTTCAGTCCCGTTGCTGTGTCTGTTAAACGGTGTGCTGTGGGGACGTGGGTGTTTCAGAACAGCTGGTCTTTAGCAACACAACTGTAAGTATGTGATGTAACTGTGTTACTAATTATGCACGGCTCAGACAGCAATCCTTGAATAATGCATGGAAATTAAATTTATATTAATGACCATGATCAAGTTGAGGTCTTTAGTTAGATTTTGAAGGAGGGTGCGGTTTGTTAGACTGTCTGTACTGGTGATATGCTCTCTGTTCCTTTGTGTGGGTTGAGTGAAGGGGAGAGTGAGATTCAGCCCCAGGCCTGCACGGTTCATGAGCATCCAGAGGTCTAAACAGGAACTTAAACAGCATCTGCAGGAAGAAAAGAGCATTATTAATAGATGAAAGACAAAGCTATACATGTCTTTTATATCACTGTAGCAGCCTTAAGCCTCAGGCACAATTTAATTTCACTTGTTCCAACCTTTTTTTTTCCCCCATAAAGCTGCTATTGATTCTTTAGTCCTGTATCTGCTAAACAGACGTCCAGTTAGCACAGACTGCTGTATCCTATAAAGCAGGTATGGCTCACTTCTGGAGGTGATTAACAAGCTGTTAGAAAGTGTTTAACACCACAGTTTTCTCCAAATCAGTATATGTAAGCCTGCTGATGATCAAATGCTGACTGTGTTTTGGCTGCAGGCAGCTGAAAGAGCTCACAACACAATAAGCTTTCCATTCACACTTAACTCTCAATCGCTCTGGCCTCAAAGTCCTCATTAGCTTTAGCCGCTTTATTCACCGCAGCGCACACACTTCCGTATGCCCCAAAGGCTGTGGGACTCCTGAGCCACAGTGCAGAAGTAATACTTTGAATACCCCGAACGCACTTCATGTTCAACACTCCTGCACATCTGCCATTGTGTACAGAGCTGCTGTCATTGAATTATTTTATGACCTTGGGAATCAGGCAGAGTCACAGATGCCTCCAGTTTCATTGTAGGCTGTCCTCACAATCAGCCGTGGTGTGTCTCACTGTGAATGAGCGCTTCGTCTGAGTCTGGACCCAACTGTCTCTGCTCAAACAATAATAATCTGGTAATTAAAACATGTGATAACAACACGCTGCAGTTGTTGATTTCCTAATGGATTTCAACAAGTCTTAGCACGAGTGCCCCAAGCCAATCGTCTGTGCTAAAATAAGAGCTTTTAGGACTGATATTGCCAAATTAGAGTTTTGTTTAGGATATAAAACCTAATTATAGATTTTCCATGCTTAGTTTGAGTGTGAAATTAAATGATTTCTTTTTTCATCAGAATGTTCTCTGTGCTCAGAATCATAGGGCTTAGCTGTAAGCAGAGTAAAATGATATAATGCACTGCAGCTTTCACAGCAGCTGTTGCATAATGGTGACGGGGAAAAAAATCACTAATAAGCATCCAATAAGTTTGCATAGAGAGAAATGTTGTTGTGAGATGTTTTACAAATTGCAATAATTTGTTTCCAAGGATGTGAGGGGAATATGTAAGTATTGATTTAATTCAAAGTCCCTGTTGAGGATGGTTTTATTCTAAATTCATTAAAATCTGATATCTTCAATTAGTGCAGCATGGTTACATGTTCATGCACACAAACACTGAATGTGCTAAATTGGATATTTGGTTTTAATTTTCAATCTGAAAGTGACACAATTGGATGCTTTAAACTGAATTGTCACGCTCATTTTGGCTCCTCTCAAGCTGAACAATGTTTGTGTGACAAATGTTTCCGTTTGTGTTTCTGAATTAATTTGGATTCTCTTTATTGTGTCAGAGAGCTTCAGAGGCATTTCACTCAGGGTTAGACCTCCAGAAAACTTTAGCCTGCAGCCGTTACTTCTCTGGGTCTGCCTCTCCAGAAATTTGGTTATCTTAATCCTCCATCTTTGTACCTACTGGCCAAGCTTAAGATGTGAACCTTTTTAGTAACATAAAAGTGGATGTGAAGAGGAGCTGTATATAACACAACATGCAGCATCACTGTGTCCTCCACAAATGCATTCATATCAGGTTTTTATATTTCTTGTTTCATCCCTAACCTGTAATGTGCATTCATGTGGAGCCTCTAGTTTATAGACGGTAAAACAAATACTAAAAACATAAAGATGTCATACTGTGTTTACTTAGCGACTGTATATGATGAGTGCATATGTAGTTCTTTATGAACAGTAATTACAGAATGTATTAGACCTTTTATGATTAACTAATTAACCGAACAAACACAGCAAATAACTCAGCTGTACTTCTAATTATATTTCAAGTTAGGCTGGAAATTGCTCCTAAACATCACGTTTGGAAGCCGAATAATCCATTAAGCTTTTTATTTATGCAGCTGGCTCTGTAATACAGTAAGCACTCATTCACTGAGGCACTTTTGTTTGCATTATTGTTGGCTCTGTGATCCGGGAATTGCAAGAATCCTGATGAATACCGTCTTGTTGATGGAACTGTGCCAAGCATATAATTAAATCAGCGCTCCGTTGTTTAACACTGGAGTCATGAAATATTTCATGTCAAAATGTTAGCCTCTCGTGTGTTGGGCTGGGGAAAGACAAAGGCACATAATTTGTTATAATTTGAAGCCTCTTCAAGAATTTTTCCAGAAATAATTCATCAAGTTTTCTTTTTTTCCCTCTTGGACAGGAATGACCTGCCAGGCGAGGACGTCGTATACAGAGGACGAGGTTCTGTGGGGACATCGCTTCTTCCCAGTCATCTCCCTGGAGGAAGGCTTCTTTAAGGTGGACTACTCGCAGTTCCACGCCACGTTCGAGGTGCCCACCACTCCGCACAGCGTGAAGGAGCAGGAGGAGGCCCTGTTGCTCTCCTCGCCCCTCATGGCTCCGTCCCTGTGCAACAGCGGGGAGAAGAACAGCTCCCTGGACTGCCTGGAGACCCTGGAGGACAATGACAGCACCACCAAGCTGCCCACCAAGCTCCAGAAGATCACAGGACGGGAAGGCCTGCCCAAGAAGCTGCTCCGGATGAGCTCGACCACCTCAGAGATGACTTACAGCTTTGGAGACCTGCCAATGAAGCTGCAGCGAATCAGCTCTGTTCCCGGGGTCTCTGATGATAAGATGGCTGGCAAGGCCTCCAAGATGAGCTCAGAGCCCATGAGTAAGTCAGTGGCGGACTTACCTCCTAAGCTGCAGCGACTTGCTGGGGGAGGAGGGGGAAGGATGGACGGACACCTGCCCCCCAAACTCAGAAAGATGAATTCAGATCGCTTTACATAAAGGCAACATACTTTAACTAATGCCATCCACCTTTACTTCCCCACCTGAAGTCCTTGTACTATTCCCCCTTTATTAATGGACAATATTCTTATATTAAAAGAAATGTAGAATATGTGCACAAATACCTTATATAAAGTAGGGTGATGGAATTGAGCACATTTGTCCCAGGCTGTAAGTGTATACATGCTATGGCGAAAGATCTCTGATATATTTTTTAGGATGATGTACAATTAGCACAATCTGGCATGTAAGAAACAGCGCATGTAGAGCAGAATCTCAATAATTTCTGGCATGACATTTATCAATATCTTATTTTACAAAAAAAAAAAACAATTTCATTAGTGAATTTACTGACAGTGGAAAAATTGCACAAAGCCATATGATTTACAATGTGGAAAACCTACATTACACGGTTCTGATTTGTGGTGAGGAAAGGCACATACATTTGTTTTGAGTTGATTGCTTTTGTTGTTTAATGTAAAATTGTGGCAATGTTCTGTTGATTGCATGCTCCTCTTATTGACTTAGCTATACAAAGGTAATAGACAAGATGTTTAGCCTTAACTATATTACCTTGTTTCCATTTTCACGTTTGTTCACCGCTGGGTTTTTTGGTATTTCATATATAGACTATTTTACCATGTGCAATTTTCTGACTTTATTAGTTGATCAAGTACAGAATATGTTGCATATGATGCATTTTGTCTTTTGGAGAATGCATTATTGGCATCATATGAGCTGTCTGAACTGGGCACAATGCTACACAATTTTCACTTGCTTATTAAAGTAACACTTAAGTTGAAAGCGTCAATACTTGTACTTGATAAGCACAAACATCATACCCTGTGATATTAGAAAGCATTTATGGACATTTTTTTCATTAATGACCTGCTTAGGGCTCAGTACTGTGCAATCACTTTATGTCATAATAAAACCAATTTAATCTATGGTAGGCCTTTGTAGTAACACAAAACACGCCATTAGGATTTCAACTTAGGTGTTACTAGTTAGATTAGAGGTGGGCCTGTAAGGAAACCATAACCTTTTGTCTTAAGGGTCCATAACCTCCCTCCTCTGTGATGAAAGCAATAATATTACAATGAATATAATCTTTATATTGCCACAGGGTCTACCACAGCCCCATATTCATTCTGTTTACTGAATCCATGCCATGAAATCTGGTTTTCTTGAAATGCTTCAAAGACATTGTATGATACCCAATCTATTCAGGAATAAAGATCTAACATACCTGTTTAGCATCCCGCTACTTTGACTAGACTTAATGCATGCTTTACCCATTAGATCAATACAAAATGATTAGCAATGGAGGTGTTAAGAATGACGGGAGGCCAACAACTCTCTTACCTCACATATGTCACTGTATAAAAAAGTCCAAGACCAAATATCGGGCAATTGCTAAAGCTAAACATTTTCATTCCACTGTGCACGTGTATAGGCTAACATTTTTACTTAATTGGCTAAAAGGAATATTGCTTGACCTGAAGGAATTAGTCAACCTTCAGAGAGCTCGTATACCATGTCTGTACTGTAAACATGTAAAAGGAATTGTACATTTTGACATTCGGAAAGATTATACATGAAGCCACAGCTAACAATTAGTCAGCTTTTGCCTAGCAGAAAGATTAGCGTAAGCTAGCTTCAACCTACAGTTTGTTTAAGCTCCTTTTTATGTTATATATTAAATCATGTTTCAAATATCCTGATAGGTTGGTTTTTAATTACTTGTATAGCAACGTTAGCTTTATTTATGCCTGTTTTAAGTGTTTGTGCACTGAGCTAACAAGCTAAAGATAAACATACAGACATGACAGAGCTAGCATTTTACTTCTTATGACAAAATGTGTACTTTTCTTTGTTGGACAGATACAACAGCACTTCATACCAGATAATACCATAGTTTTAGTATTTTTAAGTGTATTATTATGTACTCAGAGATGTCTCTGAACACTTATACTATGCATTAAATGAGCTGAAACAGATTGACTCAGTAAAAAAAGATATACTCTGATGGTCACTCCAGTTTTGTATGCTGAACATGTGCTCAAGTAGATAAAAAGAGCAAACTGTCAAAAAATCTCAGGGGCACAGACGCAGACGATTGTATCTTTTTAGAATCAGTGGACCGGTCTGTAGACCATTTTCAAAACACAGCCCATACAACATTCATTAGAATTGCTCTTGATATTTTTGTCCAATCAACTTGCCTTTTTATAAAACAAATACAAACTGATGAGATGCATTTTAAAATCTGCACCAGATCTGTGTCACATAAAGTATTCATCATCGACACTGAGGCAGTGTTACCGTGAGAAGTCTTTTCTTCTGGCATTTTCATAGTTTTGATCGTACAGTGGGTAATCACTGCTGCTCTTCACACTTCACTGTACACTCTTTGTTGTTTTCAAATGTTTTGGGTAAATAATACCTCTACTTTAAGAGATACCTGGAAGGCTTGTGGAGATAAAGTCAAATGTATGATCGTGTCAGTGGGTTCATTCTGTCTTCATCACAAGATAACCCAGCGTTTATTCTGAAAAGTAAAATAATGCTAAAGGATGGATCAGAATATCAAAACAGACCATGTTATTGCACTTTGACTCCCACAGGTGATGGGGTACACTTCATTTAAGGGCACCTATGAGCACTTGATCTGCCAGAAAACAATTGCCATTTAAGACTGACGAGATCTTTGCTCTATGTCACTCCATTGTTTTATTCTCTAGTCAAGTGTGGTCTCTCCGGCAGTGCTAATAATGCCTCTCCACAGAAATAGCATTTCAATACTAAAATAATTGACTCCAGTGTCTTTTGAAAAGGTGGGAGGATTTTAGTGGGAGGCAAGAAAAGGGTTAGTCAGACTTAGGAATCTTGTTTGCTGTCCAGAAAAAAATGCAATTCTTGGAGAGTTGTTTTGATTCTTACTGTTATCATGGTTCTTGAGAAATAATCTCTGTCACCGACTCAGCCTATGGCAAAGAAAACAGCTGCCAATGCTTGCAGGACAAATGAAACACAATTTTGCACTGAAATGGCACATTTCTATTTCTCTTTGTAGGCTCTATTTACCCCACAATCAAATCTGTTGACTTTGAGAGAAACAGTTTGCTGAGTTGTTCAAAAAAAAAAAAAAGAGAGGAACTTCATATAACATTCAAGAATAAATATGCCACGCCGACTGGTTATCTAAGGACTCCTCTCACTTCTCGTGCCACATCACTACGTGTCAGCGTCAAGTTGGGTCAATACATGACACATCACATATGAAGAATGATGCAACATAAGAAAAAAGTGTTGCTGACTTTGCGCTGCATTGCAAACTGCTAAAAAGAACAAATGTCCTCACACCATCTCAGTGATTTTCTGTGTTTCCCTTCTGTAGCAGCTTTGTCTTCAGTATAAATTACTCTGAACAAGAGACGTACATGTGTAATTCAATAGGATCCAATCCTGAGCAGTCAAGTATATGGTTACTATTAAAAAGACAAGATCATGTATGTGAGTATGGTAGGTTGGAAACATTTAAATGTTTTATCTGTAATATGTTAGGAAAGGAGTTTTTACTGTTTACCAAGCCCCTCCCCCCTGCACAGTGTTTGTCTAATCAAAGCTACCCAGTAAAACATGGCCATCAATATGGAAGAGCTTTGGAGCTCCTTAACATGTTCAAGTGGTGTTAGGGTTGTATCTTGTAAGAGGTATAGGCTTTACCTTTAAAAAACAGTACATAGTCTGAAAGTTGGTTTCTTTTTGTTTCTCTCTCTATCTTCATTTCCACCTAACGTCTGAGGCTCTGTTCTGCTCTATTTGATTTGGGGAAGTTCATACTCCATTAAATAATGATGTGTTGCCACAACAGTCCTCTTCCCAAAAGGCTTTTCTCCTCTAATGTTGAAAAGTGAAACACACACAGTTTGAAAATACAAACCACAAAGCATCTCTCTCTCTCGCTCTAACAAGCAGCCAACCTTAGTTTTTGTCTATGTAGTGAGTTAAAGTGAAAGTCAAATATTTACATGTTTCACTGTCAAAAGCCATAATACCAGGAATAACAGTTCATGACCATGCTGTTTCACTTTTTTATCCACATGGATCAGCCGGTTGTTAGGTTGCTGGCTCTCTGCGTGGACAAGCAGCTTTAATGTTAGAGTGTGCAACAAAAACAAAAAAGTGTTTTGGTGCAATGCTGAAGTGGCTTTATGAGGTAGATTGTCAATTTTGACCACAACAAAAAATATTCTACTAGTCTACTAGCACATTTGTCCTGGTCTTTAAATACAACAACACATTTTTACCTTTTTACACAGTTTTTGTTGTTATTATAATTGAAAAAATCCAGCATTGCTGACTAGAAGTGAGTCTGTAATTATCTTTCATTTCTGGAAAAGGTTTTTAAGTGTTACCATGCACCTTTTAGCAGAATTATCACTAATGTTATATTTGTATTCCTGCTATGCTCTACCCATGGGTGAATGCAGGTTATATTTTATTTATTTTTCAGGACCACAGAAACACTAACCGGCATTCTTTGCGTTTTTGTCCCATATTGAAACTCCTGTAGCTCTATAATACTGAGTCATCTCTCAGCATGAGCCAGCCTGCCGAGTCTAAATGTAAGCATGTTGGACTGACTGATTTTGTCCCTTCTGCATTTTTGGGTTTTGTTGAGGGCTTTTACATGCTGATCTTTTTCTAGTCCGCAGATTAGACTGTAGTCCATCTGACTGGAGAGTGTATCACATTCTCAAGGCCTCTGTAGTGATTTTCCAATTCAGTTTTTATTGCAGCGCCTCCTGACTCACGAGCCGAGCACTGGGTGTGATTTACTGCTGGGCAGGTTGAGTCGGGAGGCTTAGTGCTCGTTTCTGCTCAAGGCAATGATGATAGTGGTTAGATAATATCTGCTCCATGAAACAAATATGAGGGCTGAAGCCTATAACAGTTTGTGGTTCAACATGCATTTTGACACTGAGCATAAACTCGAGCATTATGCTTGGAAAGGTTGCTGGAATGAATAAAGTAATCTTAACGCACAAGGACATCTTATAGTCCACATCTGCAATCTATAATACATTTTAAAGAAAATTGGAAATTCCAATTTATTACTTATTTAAGTTCCTCCTTCATGTTTAAATGTCATAATTTCTTTCGTTTAAACTTCACAGATCCCCAAAGATCAGAACGACGGAGAAAACGGAACAAAAGCAGAAACTGACAGCAAGATGAGAGAAGTGCATTACAGACAGCAGAGGAGACTCAAATTGGTGTGTGGGATGAATAATGCATTTGTCTCAATCCTTCCAATCCTGTAAGTTAGCAGAATGACAGTGATCAAAGTTGAGTCGGGATGATATTAAGGGGGAGATTAAAATGGTTTAGAGAGTGTAAAAGAGAACACCAGAGGGAGAGTGAGGGGATATTTCTGTCTCTTGTCAGATTCTGTCATGACTTGTTTTACATTTGCACTTCCGCTCTTTATCCCTCAGCTCCTCTCCTGGCCATACACACAAGTCTCATAATATAGTGTTTAAAACAGCTGCTACAGAAAAACAGGGATCAATACCTCATAATATATATGTTTTTTACAAAGTAGTGTGAGAGGTTTGTTTTAAAAATGGAAACAGAAAGGTGCAAAGGACAAATAATGCTAAAAAAAAATTCATCCTCTGTTAGTCTTCCACTGTTTCAAACATCTACACAGACTCACAAACACATCCCTGCATCCTCACACCCACACACACACACACACACACACACACACACACACACACACACACACACACACGCACAGGCACACGCACACAGCCACAACAGATGCCTTGTCTCTGGTGTATTGTATTTGTAAGATAACGGGGCTGGTGTGGGCGTCTGCAAAACAGCTCAGTTTGCACCTGAGTCAAAATCTCTCTCTCTGCTTTAGTCGCCAACAGCGCAGGGAAAAAGAAGGAGCTGAGGAGGACACATCACACTGAGCCCACTCTCTCTCTCTCTCTCTCTCTCTCTCTCTCCCTCTAGAGTGATGAGCCTGTTTGCCTGATGCTCCCTCTATCTACTTGCTTCCATTTCATGTTTGCTTTAAGATCAGTTTGCAACTGTCGCCCTCCTTTTGACAAAAATATCACTCTGAGGGGCACGAGAGAGTACAAGATCTATTTTTCACTTCTGCCCCTCCGGTTTAAAATGTGATGCAAATCATTTGAATTCAGAATAGTTATTTGGCACTGAAAATAATTTATAATGTAGATTAAATTATTGTAAGTGCAGGGATTTTGATTCTCTGTGCATTTAAGCCTAAAAAAAACAGAAAGAAAATATTTAAAATGTAGATGTGTTCATGAATTTGTTCAGTTCTCGGTATGAAAAATGACCTCATCATTAACTCACTCATGTACAGTTACAGAAAGAGAGGGTAAAAGGGATCGTCCGTGGCCACGAGGAACACTTCTGCTAGCTGCAGCGAACCTTTCTAAAATCCTGCCACCTTTTGTTCATCCATGTGCTGGATGTACGCTCAAGGAAAATGACTCTGCATACTCGAAGGGCACCAAATAATTGTGGTACTTCAGGCAGAGCCGGTAGGACTGAAATAAAACAAGTGCTCTCTCACAATCCATGCATGCTAAAAATAAGCCTGTTCAGACAAGGGTGGCGGATTCTCGGCTGCAGCCTCGGCTCTGGCTGTGGAGGCAACTGTTTGATAAGTGTGGAGCTATGAGAGAGGTTGTTTGCTTACTGTCTGCAGCTCTTTTGTCTCTGCATGCGTGACATACAGTACGTGAAGGCTTTTTTGGATCCAGATACAGTGTAACGTAAACTGCTTCCACAGCAATCATGTCCAAAAAATGTAATAATTACAGGGGGAACCTCCTGAAACGGGTTGAAAAATCTTGTCATGCTTTGGATTCAAACATTGTCATATTCACACATGCTGTTACTGACGTGTGTAAAAGTATTTAAGATAAGTATTCAAATACTTATGTCTCCAAATTAGCAATTAATGATGCGTTCAAGATACTTCATAATGAGGATTCCCCCTGAAGCACTTGTTACCTAGCAACTGCATCCAGAATACACTGTATCCGCATGTTTCCACAACTAGCGTAGATGTATTTTTGTGTACTGTATCTCCTCTACGGTAGGGAGGTTTAGATTCATGACTCTATATTTCAGTGCAGCAGAAAAATGACTGATAGTAGATTCAGGACTGGTTTCACTCGACTGGGCAAGGTCTTTCTCTCCCGCTGTTGGTCATTCACTTCATCATAGTCTTTTCGCAGCCATTTCAGTGTCTGCTGTGGCAGAGGGATGAATATTTCAAGAGGCCACACTCGCAGACACACACTGTGTTGCTTTTGTTACTGTACCAGGTTGTAAACAGTGTCGGTCTCTTCCCCAGGTAGTCGAGTGTTTATGTGCTGCCAAAAACGTCTGTTCATCCGTCTTACACAGACACTTGGCTGTTAGCTAGTATGCAATTAAAGCAGAGTTTTATTTTATGCCCAATTTTTTTTTCACCTTCAGTGCAATGATAACAACAATACACAACATGCCTTTAGTTTTTCATGCAGCTTGCTGAGATATCAATATCAGATGAAAACCCAGGCAACAGGCTAGGGATGTTGCGTAACCATAAAGGGGTTCCTCTTTTATTAAATGGCTATTAAATTAAGAAAACAACAATTTGACACAATATATCAAAATGGTTAATGAATTTATTGACTAACAGTAAGAATGACAAGGTTTTCTGCCTCGTTCTTGTTAAAGCCTGCCAACATTCTCTTCCTTTCACTTGTCTTTAAACAGCGTTTTATCCCATAGCATGTTCCCTTTGGTGTTTACTCAATATGAAATCTTTAGTTTGGTAGATTTCTCTGACGAAGGTTACAGCTTTTTTTGTTTTGTGTGACCTCTCTGGCTTTATCTCTGCTGTTTTCACCTCTTCTCCCCTCCCCCCAACATTAAACGGACTGTCGTCAAGAATTTACCAGACTTCGTTTTGCTGATTGAAATGAATGAAAATACACTTCCAGAGTCTGCGATCAAAGCTGCATCCCAAGGAAGCCCACTATAGTCTGACATTTCTAGCAATGATCTGCTATAAAGAAAATAACAAACCTTGTAATGCTGTAATCTACTCATTAGAATTGAATTTTAAACAGATCTGTATTCATTTTAAGGTATCACACTTGTTACATACCTTTTCAGAGATTTTTAATATAAACGATAACATAAGTGATAACATGCAAATAATTCAAGCTTTCTTCCTTGATCATTCAAAAAAGAAGTGATCCAAAAATGACGTTCTTACCTGTCAACAAAAGAAAAAAGTGCTATTGAAATGTCCCAAAAGGTTCTAGCAACAACACAGTCCATATAATTTAGTTTGAACTTATAAATCCCTCCTATAGGAACAGGGTAGCCAATCTTCAATTAGGATGATGAGTTCGCATCTGGATGACCAATCAAAATTCAGGTGGAGTCGTCATCCATCTCCTGGAAATTCCCCTGAAATGTGCACATAGAACAACAAGAGTTTTAGTTTCACTTTAGTAGAAGTCTAAACTGACTCCTCAGTCCAACACTGATACAAATAGCTGAATTCTTTTGGATAAAGATGCCAGTCAGCAAACTGTAATGCTCAGCGACCTTGTCCTTATGGCTTTATGGATTTGTAAGCTCCTGCATGTAATTCGTAATGCACTTCATCCACATGCATTTTTCATGCTATAGAAAAATAGAGCAAGCTTACATCCCCCACTTTCCTTCACCGCAGGAGTCAGGCCTCCCACCGGCACTCAGCCTCAGCGAGCTGATTGGACTAAATGTAAACAGGATGAATGAAACATCGTTTTCTTTCCCCTCTCTGTCTTACTTTTGTTGTCTGGGTCATGTTGGCACAAAGGAACACATCATTTAGTGTTTGTGGTGTTATTTTGAAGGAGTGGGTGGATCGATAGGTGACAGGATAATGAAGACAGAGATTAGCTGAGGGAGGGTGATGACACAAGGTTCCTGAACATTTGTGGCACAGCAAAAAGGAAGTGTTTTCATTTGGCTTTCACACTTTTGTGTCACTTAAATACATCAATAGTTTCCCAGTTTAATGAGCCAATCACTTCTATACAAGTCAAAGCAGAGTTTTAGATCGCTCTACGCACAGAAGTGGAACAAACACACAAATCCAGACAGCCCAATGATTGGCATGCCCCATCCATTAAAAACAAAAACTCTTACAGAAAGTGTTCACAGATAAAAATAAAAAAAACTTCACCTAATTGGTTTAACTCATACTAACATTCGACCCATCTTTCCTTCCCCTCCCATCTGTTCTGTGTTTCATTATTCGAGAGTTATGCTGAAAGTAATAACACAGAGGAACAATCTTAATTGGGCTCGAATGTGGAGTAGGCTTCCTGCAGGCGCTGAAGTCGAACGTGGGTGAGTGTGATAGCTTTCGCAGCGTCGCGTTTGAAGGCTATATTCAATTATGGGCTACTTGTCAGATAGAATAAATCATTCAGCAACTGTAATGCATAATGCAGTCAAACAAAACTTTACTGTGGAAAAAATATTCCCAGGCTTGAGAACTAATGACTCCGGAGGTTCGGCTGTGTTGCCTTATCATCAAATGTCAAAGTCTATCATGAGGGAGGAAGAAAAAAAAGAGACACCCAAACAAACTAGGACTTTAACAATGGAAGTCAGATGGATTATAGTAGGAGAGCTATGATCTAAAGAGTTATTCATGGACAGTGTGGACCTTCTTTAAGCTAAGGATTGACAGTAGAAGGCCATATTCCCTGATTTGTCAAAGATCAGTGGAGTGACAAAAAGTTTTTAAAAACTCGTAGTGTGCTTGACTTTGTCATTTTCTCTGTAGTTAAAAAATAAACGAGGGTTTTGCATGAATACTGTATGAAAAAATTAACCTCACTCTGCAGAGAGAGAGAGAGAGAAAAAAAAAACTATTAAGTTGTATTACTTTTTCAAAAATGGATTATACTCCGAGTGCTTCCAGGAAATGTGCTGAAAAATGCTCTGCCACCTCTTATTGTAAATGACAGGTAGGTCTGAGGGTAACTGTCCCCTCAAGGACAAACATCCAGCATGGGAGTCTGGAGAGCTAAGCTGCTGTAAAAGGAGAATGTCACACACAGCAGCAAACAGCAGCGTGTTTGCAAAAGGAAACTAAAGATCAGCACAACAAGGGGAGAGAAAACTGGATGTTGATCTAAGAACGAGCCTGTCATTCTAGGTGTTTCTTCAGAAATTTTGCACTTGTTTCACGTGTTTATGCATTGAAACTTGTCAACGGTTTGTGACACTGAGACATGAGAAAAAAAGAACTTGGATACACTAGAAGTAAAACTTTGATCAAATCACGCTGGGACATTTCAAAGCTGTTGCCTGCGTTGCTGTGTCATCAGTTGGGGGAATTATTCATTCTGGCCCAGCTCAAAATATGCTTACCATCTGTTCCATTTTATTCCAGTGCATGGCTGCCTCATGTTTAATGTATCTGTGCTAATGGCATCATCTATGTACAGTACAATGGCCGCGTCCACATCAGGAAATCAGCGGTGAAGGAGGGAGACCTTGGCTGTATGAATGCTTTCAAAACAACCTTTTATCTGCATCATTTGCTCTGTCGCCTCACAAAATTGAGAATGAATGTGAATAATCATCCTTCTGAAATGTATTACATGAATTAAAGGCTATTACCATTTCAGCAGTTTCCATCCAAATCTCATTTTCAAACATGCATGAGACATATTAGAAACATATCAGTCATTTGACCACGCTGCAGCTTATGATCTATTTAAATCTTCTCCAGTGGAGGTCAAGTATGACTCACTCTAATGTGATTATCCCCCTGAGAAATATACAAGGGACATATGGAAGCCACATTTACTCGTAGGCCTACTGTACATTCACTCATATACGTACCACACATACACCAACACACACACTGTGCTGTACACACATGATCATAAAACAAACAGTGAACAGAATCTTACAAACAAGCAGTCTGGAGAAGATGTTTGTGTAGCTTCTTGCACAGAATCTGACCTTCCTCTGAGAAATGATCACCACAATGGAAAAAAAGCTTTCAGCAGCAGGATTATGAATTTTAAGTCAGGAAGGCCTGTAACCCCTGGAACTGGGTGTATTAAAAGATAAAGCAAGCAAAGTCATGAGGGAGAAGCTGGAAGCTTACAAAAAGTTTTAGGGGTTGGGGAGATTTTAACAGAACTTGTCATCTCTCAGTGTAATTACAGCCCATTCCCTCTCAAAGGACATCAAATACAGCATCTTAAAAGTAATTGTTTTCTCTGAGAAGCAGCTCAAATCAAAAGACATTCCCTTTAATAATATAATGCCAAAAAAAAGTTGTGCTTGCCCTTGTACAAGTGGGCATAGAGGAACATCGTTCGAGTCCTGCCATGAATAGTTGTCTCATGTCATTCCCTTAATGTTGAATGTTAATTCCCTCTTATGTTTCCTGTCTGAACCAATTAAAGCTTCTGTGAAGAGTTTTAAAGTTGTTAATGAAACGGACTGAAAATGATATTGATGCATGTTTGTGACCTATAAAAGCAAACAAGACCATTAGCAAGAAGATAGGTCATTTCTGTGTTGTTATTGTAAAGGGGGTAGGTGTCAAAGAGGACATTTTCCCAGTTTTAATCCACAGTTCATTGATCTGCCATTATCTGCCAAATATATTTCAATAAATCATTATTATTATTTATAAATCCAAATATCTTGCAGGAAACATTTTAAATGTCTAAAGACGCATCATGCACTTACTAAGGCATTTACTCATTTTTTCCCAATGAAAAGGTTTGTCTAATTGTTTTGATTTTGAGTTATGGGGCCGGTGTTTGTTTGGTTTTCAAGGATCCAATCAAACTCATCCCAACGTTATGTCCCACCCTTTATCTTGTGATTGGTTCTATCCCATTTCAGTAGAAAATACGTCACAACATGGCAGAAAGATACTTTTTTCTTTTTTACAGCCAAAGATTCATTACAACCTGCATGTCAGACATTTAAAGGAAGGCAGAATGATATTGCTTATGCATTTACAAGACAAGATCAGCAATGAGATAAATTATTCCACTTCGTCCACAAGGGGTGCTAAAATCAACATATCCGGACAGTTTCTCACAGGAGCTTTAACCCTACCCTTAACATTTAAGAATACACATAAGCAGCTTTGCAGTAGAGTTAACGCATTGTGCAGAGAGTCATATTGTCATTTACAGAATAAGTTGGAATACTCAGAAATTACATCTTTTGTCGTACTGTACATTGTTGTTTTTGCTTGTGTTTAGGTTTTCAAGAAAGGGGAATTATCTGTAAATATGCAAACAGCTAGAGGCAAGTGTAATTGTTCCAGGAATACAGTGATTATGTTGAATAAAAAAGGAGATAAAAAATTGGTAAGCTGGAAGAAAAACGCATCCTAAAACCTTAAAATCCTCCCATTCAAAATGTTTGAACCGTCTGCTGCTAACTGATCTGAATGATTGACATCAAAATTGTTTCCAATGATTTGTTTGCCAATCTGTTACGTTTTTGTTTTTGTTTTTTAATCAAAGCCCTTCAGCTTTAATCACAAGTCTTTCTCTCTTCACTGTAACTTGAGAAACAAATGCATATTAATGTTTGATCGCCCAGTGTCAGAGGAACTATGCCACCATACACTATATTTGCAAATGTTTGGCTGTGGACTCATAAAATCATCTCCTTCGCCAATTCCTCAGCGGGAAGAATTTCAAATGATCTCTGTGATGTGCCAAGCCAATCTTTCAATTTATCGTCTAATGATGTCCACTCATATCAAAACATATTTGAATATGTGTGTGTTTTTTTTCCATTTGTGATCTGCTGCCGAGGAAACGTTGGCTCAGGACGCACGGCCTGTAGGGGCCACATCAAATGGCTCTGGCTTTGAGGAAGATGAGAGAGCGGCATCGTCTTAATCTTTTGCTCCCAGAAAGAGTCTCCGCAGCTACCTCTAATCACCTCACTGTGAATTCTCACTGCTGACTCACGCTTCTCCTTTTTCATTTTATTCTCGCCCAAAAGAGAAGCACATGGCCTTGAAAGTAACCACAGTGGACAGCTGAGGTGGTTCATTAACACGAGACATGCCCAGGTCCAGGAAATGTGTCTCCTGATGGCTTAATCAAGACATAATGCTGGTTCACAATGCACTGTATTTCAATCAGGAGAGACAAGTAAATGATTGAAAGATGAAAGGTTTATTTTACATGTGACATAAAATGATTGTCAGAGAATCTTTGGTGCTCGAGCTCTACAGGGAAACAGGGTGATTGAAGATGTCTGCCCTGAACGGCAACAAGATCTATCCCCCCTAGAGTCCAGACCCTGGTGATGGAGGTGTTAGCGGATGATGTCGTCTGGGTTGATGCGATGAAGAAGTTGATTGAACTGTGAAGACTAGAGTTGATGAGGAGATGGTTAATGATGTCATCTGAGGCAAACTGCGAAGGCTGGGGTTGACCGGACGATGGCTGATGATGTCATCCGAGGCTGAAGGAGGTGATGAAACTGCGAAGGCTTGGAGGCGATAGGGAGGTGGAGGGTCGCTCGTAACAATGGCATGAAAGAACTAGTGGAAGAGAAAGCCATTTCTAAAAGAGACAGCAGCAATGTGATAGGCTAACAATGAGGGAGTGGAGCTGTGCTATTGGATAGATGTGACCAGGTGATGATTACGAGAAGTAATGAGTGAGCATGCACGGAGGAGTGATTTGACATGGTATGAGAATAAACAATAAAACGAGTGTGCAAAATATAGTCTTCCAGTCTGAACTTTCCCTAGAGCTACATTATACTGCACATTCACTGTGGCTGCTTTTATATAAGTAACAGAATCTAGACTAAAAGATGTCTCATGTCATAATTGTCCTAATAGGATCAGTTTCACCTGAGGGCTTGTGGGTTGTGTTGTTAGAGAAGAAAGACGCCATGACATCAGGTTCTATTTATGTACTCCTGAGCTCCTGATCATCTCCTGACATTATCAAGGTGGGGTGCATATGCAAACTGTCGAGTCTAATCACACAAAAACTTTTGTTTTCTGCCAGCCCCCAAGTTAAGTCTTCAAGAAGGCAGGGTGTCTGGATGTGTGATCACAGTCAGCATGTAATAGCCTGGAACTTTTTTTTCCCACTTCACTGCTCGACTCAGTAAAGTTGCCTGTATTTTTTTTCTCCTACCGTTTTACCCCAGAAACAGTCTCCAGTACAGAAGACGACCAAGCAGTTATGTCGCACGCCCCGTGTACAGATGTTACAGACCTTGTCGCAGCACACTGTGGGTTAGAATCCAACCGTAGCCCTTTGCTGCATGTCATCTCCCACTCTCCCCTCCCAACATTACCTGTCTCTCTTCAGCTGTCCTATCTAATAAAAACAATAATGGCCCAAAAATATATAAAAACAAAACACTTCTCAATTACAGGATTACAATAACTCTTGTAAAACAGTTGCTCAAAATGTGATGTCTAGGGGGGCTAACCAAATTAAATAAAAGCACAGATTTGGAGAGAATCTTAACTCAGTGGGGTAATATCGGTGTCAGATTTCTTCCCTGCAGCCACTGACGCTAAAGAGCGATTAAGCATGCAAGATGACTGTCGATTCAAAGGAGACAAAGAACTTCACTGCACTCTCTGTTAACATCTTTTATTATCCCAGACGTTTAATAAAATGGTCCTCCCAGATTCAGACAGCACGTGATGTGCTTTCTTAGGATAAAGGAGGATCATTTTTAGAAATACGCAATAGGTAGAGTGTTCTCGAATTGAACTAGATATCTGTGTGTTGAGAAAGGTGCCTGGATTAATTCAGCTATAGGCTTCTGGCAGTGGGCTCAACACTATGCAGCAGGGAGTCACAAGAGGACTGCAACACACACTGTCAGTCTGCTGTGAAGTCAGCCAGATGGGAGACAACATCTTCCTCTCCTCAGGGGAAAGCAGTGGACGGAAACAGGTGAAGAGAAAAGAGCGAGAGAGAGAGATAGAGAATACAAAGAGACAGTAAAACAGAATTAGAGGAGCAAACTTTGGGTCTGACACACGGGATGTTTGGATGCTGCAGTCAAGCGGCAATCGCAGGTCCAGGTTAGCTTCTGAATGATGGGAGAAAGGAGTTCAGTGTAGGAACATGAATAAAACAAAACATGGTGAAGAGTTGGACGAGGTAAACTGGATGTGGGGAAAAAACATGTTTTGCTCCTGAGAGGCTCCCTGCTGCATGCTGAGAGGCTGTAGAGCCCTGATATTTATACATGTTGGGTTAGTTAGACTGGAGCAGCTCATAATACAAAAACCCTGCAGAATATATTTGTGGAGAGAGGCACAGGGAATGGGCTTTTAGAATGAATGTACATATACAGTATAGGCTATATCACCCAAGATAAAGCTAAAACGCTGGCTCTTAGGGTTAGAACACAAGGATACCAAAACACAAAGGGCATGTATTGTGCAAAGACCAACGCTCTGAGGTCCACATACCAGCCCACGTGCAGACTGTTGTGCTTTCATGGTGATTCAGAGCGAGATCTCTGGCGCAATTTCACAAGGCATCAGGAGTCATGATCTCCTGTCGTGGAGAATATATACAGTCTGTCAGCCTCATGATGAGCAGCCTTTATATGGGCAATAAATTTCACAGACTCGGGCAACAACAATACATGTAACGTGGAGATTGATCACCTGTGGACAACCTTTGCCTCTGCTCGTGGTTTGTAAATGCACTCCTGCTTTTTATAGAATGCCATGGTGAACCTGTGATCCTGCACCATTGCAGTTAGATATTAGCTGATAAGTGCATTATTTCTAAACCTCAAAATACCTGATTGAGGCTTAAGTGTAGCTGCATTATGCAACACTGTGATGTATGCATTCAACTAGCTCAGGGTGCCTTATGTATTACACTCTGTTATTCTCTGCTCTCTGTTTGTTAATGGTCTGTTTTTGATTATTTTGAAATGTCTTCTTTCAGAGTCTCCGTTTTCCTTTGTCGTCATGCTTCTGATGTCTTGTGTGAAGCACTTTGAATCGCCTTGTTGTTGAAATGTGCGGTATAAATAAACTTGCCTTGCCTCGCCTTATTAAAACCGTCTATCACAGAGTGTGGTACACTTAATGTAATCACCCAGGTCAACAGTTTGTGGCTACTCAATCAAAGCTGTGATCACACATCAGCATGTTACCCATCTTTGTGGATCTTCACATTCTTGCATCGTGTTAATTCTCATGTGCTAGAAAGACGTGCATACAAAAGCCCCGCTGTTAAAATACATCTTATCTTATGAATGTACACCATTAACTGCTGCACAATAGACGAACAGGAGCAATTTCAAATGCGCCATAAATCTTTTAACAAAGCTCACATGGATATGGCAAAGCAGATTATTAAAGGCGCCCATGAGATGGGGAAGTACTGTACAGTACATTCAAGAGGCGTTGCTAGGTAACCGTACTGCTGGGTGAGTCAATGAGCAATCCACAGGCTGTAAGAGGGGCTACAATAGAAGAGACAGCCTCGCAGGCACACAATATTCTCAGTCCACATGGTCATTGCAATTATGCTAATTAATATAATCCTTACAGCCACTCTTACTCAACAATTTCAATCAGACAACTGGGAGGTAAGAACAGTTTTCTCCAGTGAGGCACAGCAGGTGATACAGTTTCACACTTAGAAAGGAGGAGAGTTTAAAGGAGGCAGGCGAGAGAGGCTGTCACATGTTTAGAGGAAATGTAACGATGTGTTTGAGTCATAACAATGGACATGCAGGTAAGGTTTAGAGGATTGTTTATGCAAGCTCTGACCCCCTTATTTCCTGTTGTCACTTAATTTGCAATTTCTAAAAAACCTGCCTTTTCCTTTGCAGTGTGTTTGGATAAAACATGATGCCGTCGTAGCTGTCATGTATGATCAAAGGGAATGTCGTATCACAGACACAAAAACACACCAGGTAGAGCAGATAATGAGTCACCTTTAGTGAGACACAGCTCTCCTGTCAGGTGCAGAAGACTTTTTTTTTTACATTTTGTTGTGGAGCGCAGGCTTCCTTAATCTGAAGAGGTGGTAAACAGTGTGTCTCTCTCTGCTGTGCAGTAGGTGACCCCATGCTGTTCATGCTGTACACCTGGAGCACCAAAAGGACATTTATCTTGTGGTAAGATTTGTGAATTTTCACAACCAGCTTGTTTAAAGTGAGATTAACAGTATCAGGTATTGCAATTACAGCCAGCGATAGGTGTTTTTGTCATATTGAAGATACTTTATACGCCTATAGAGTCATTCATAAGCCGGATTAGTTAAAAAACATTCAAGTGGAAATTGATTAGTCTCATTTTATGCTCTTCAGTAGTAAAGTCAATGTTCCAAATGCTTTCATTTTTTTGGGATATAAGTAAAATTTGCTGTACAATTCACAATAAATAAATTGATGTTTAAACATAATAGAACTGAACAGAATGACTTTATCTTCATTTCACATTGTAAAATTTGATGTGCCTCTCTAAAAAAACACACATCACATCCCACATGCATTCATGATAGTTATTAGAAATGGTAGATAAGGGTTGATAATAGAGGTACATAAAAAATTCAGAATTATTGAAAATTGAATGCATTCAGTAGAGTCTTTAGTGTTGTTGCTTGTGGATGCAGTTGCACCTCAAATGGATGTTATTGCACCATGAGTAATATTTCACATCTAATTTTATGCACCCTTGATAATGTTGCACATTCAATGTAAGGCTCTACGCTCATACTGTCAAAAGTACCACATTGCTTTGGCACAAAAATATTTCATCTGTTTTCTGAATCATCCATAATAACATCATTCTGACACTTTCATTTACCTTCACAGATATCTCCAAGCAAATAGGATTACCCTGATCCGTCTTTTCAGCGTCTTCTCCTCAGTGATCAAATAATATGAAACCATTCACAAACACAATTGGGACACTCTGCTTGTTTACATGTGCTGCTCTTCATAATACTGGAAACCTATAGCATGAATAATAATAAAAAAAGGAACGCAAGGTAATCATTTTATTCGGCGAGATCACATGAAGGCACAGTGGCTGCAGGATGTGAGCCTGTTAGCATCATGCATCTTCATTTCAAATGACACCAACAGGCTTTTGTAATATTAGATTCAGGAATAAAAAGGAAAACAGCCTTTACAGAGTCAGGAAGCATGACCAGGAAAAAAAGACTTCAAAAGACACAGCAAGTTGTTCATCATCTATTTTTATCAGTTTCATTATCTTCACTGGAGGTTTAAATGTTTTAATTATTTAGATTTTTCTATGTTAATTATTTCAATTATCCGTGACAATCATGTTCCAAACCAAAAGCTCATTAGTTTTTTATTGTGTTCTTTCCTGCTTTGCTGTCGAGTCATTACATGAGGATGTCAACCATAGCTGCTTAAATTTTAATGAAACAAGAAACTTTAATGACACCTTGACTACAACCACATTACACCATAGTACACAACAGGAAGTATATGTTAGATTAAAACAGAATCAATCTCCCACTTGTTGATATGATGTATGCTGTTGGCTTGTCTCAGTAATGCTGACTTGAGTTTATTTGAATTTGAGTGCAGGTTTGCCCATTATTAGGACAACAGTGCCATCTAGTGCACAAATGGAGAATTGTCAGGGTGTTGGCACATTTAAGGCCAAAGAAGTGTGTTTTTCTTTATTGTTCTTAGAAGCTTTTTAAACATTAGGGGCAGCAACACTTCCCATCCATTTATTTATTTTACTATGGCAGTCAAACTTAATCAAGAAAAGTCTACACAGTTGTAAAAGTATTTGCTGATGGTTTCTTCCATGCTTTCTAGAGAATTAGAAATCTGTAATATTGTACACTTGGTGGAGGAAAGTCAACAGACCTAAGTGTTTTTTTTTTCATCCTTACTTTCCTTCTTCGTCTCTCTCTGGCAATCAGGCATCAGAAGCTTGTAAATATATCCACACACATTTTTATTTTACATTTTTAATACATTCTAATAGATGGTAATATATGGTTTTATAGAACATCAATGTCCAGTCAATAAATTAAAGCCACAAAGTTGATCCTTGTGAATGATCATCATCATACAAATAGGCTGTATTAATTGCTTTGGTCTTCTTTTCCCTGTGTTTACAGCTCAAGCTTCTTCAATTTCCAGACAACAATATGTAAGTATGTTCCTGTATATTTAACCGGTCCCTGTTTTCCACTTCTTTTTCGCTTCCCTGCTGCTGCAACACCCCTGTACTAATTCATACCTACCAGTTGGTTGGTTCTACAGAAACTAGTATAATGGCAGTCAGTGTGCCAGCAACTTTGTTGTAAAAATGTCTATTTGTCATTTTTAAAGTGCAACTTGAGCCTAAGGATTTATGTAAGAGAACATAAGAGAGTGAAGTTCTAGTTGCACTCAGCCTGTTGTAGGAAAATTAAATAATTAAGTTTACCAATCAACTACTCCCCAGTAAGCTACTGATATATTTTTTTAAATATTTTATATCTTACATTTTTAAACTCTATTTTATATATTGTAATATCTTCTTATACTGTATTATTTAAGTTGTTGCTAGTTCTGCTTTATTTCCTTGTTAATTTTTTAGCACCAATACACCAAGTCAAATTCCTTGTATGTGTAAATGTAATGTAATGGCAATAAAACCTGATTCTGATTCTGATTCTGATTCTGATATCTGTGTCAAGATAAACTAATTTTCTATACATATTATATACAAGGTCAACCTGTTTATATGTGTGTGTGTGAGCCATGGCATAGTTTTATTGATTTCATTTCCAGAAGATAAATTACTGTCACTTTTCCTGCAGAAACAACATGTGGTAACTATTCTGCTTTACACACTGTTACTTGTCCAAATAATGTGAACAAAAACAAACAAAATGCACATATTTGTGATTTATTTTAATCACTGTCCAAATAGAGAGAATCCTAAGGCTTTTTATAAACTCTTGAAATATCAAAACACAGCATTTGACATATTCTATCTGAACAAAACCATGCTCTGACAAAATGACCTGTTTTGATGGTGACAGCCTTGTCAGTCTAAATGTTTGCATGCAATTTAGAATGATAATACTGTCACTTTTTCTCACCATTGCAAGACTCTTGTGATATGCTAACTTAGTAGAGTAAGAGCTCTTTTTTTGTAAGTATGAATTATTCTATAGTCCCAGTACCATTAATTACTTTACTGCTACCCCTACCCTCTCCTTCTTGTTGCCAAATAATAAGTTGTGTTTAAAGTCTGACCCCCCAAATCATGCTTACTATATATGAAATTTGAATACTATATCTGACTGGTGGAAATCAAAACATAATTTTATGAATCTACTTTAGTCTGAACGATATAAAAAAATAACCCCAGCCATTATTACAAATCTCACTAATTTGATAATAAAAAATACTCCATGGGCCTAAAAAACATAAACTTAAAGGAAACTAACCTGAAATAATTAAATAAACAACAAACGACCACTTTTTCTTCAGAGAACTACAGTCCAGGTATAAAATGTACACAGGTCAGGATGTGCACTATAGGTCCACATAAATATGTCATTACTCTCTTTTAGTTATTGTGTACATTTAAACAAGTTCATTTGACCATTTTATATGCAAAAACCGTACAGGTTAATGTTTTCTAATGTTTACTTTTTACTTTACAACGTGACGTAGTTCACTAGAACCTGTCACCGGGACGCAAGACGTAACGGAATGTCACTTCCGGTCACCATATTTGAATGCCAACCGGTGCCAACCACGTGCCAAATTTGTTTTGCCCACCTGTGGACAAACAAAGGACTCTGAAATGTAATGTTAAAAGGTAACATTGTTGACGTGTGACGCAGAGAGTCAGTGGGGGGGTGGGTGTCGCTTCTGTGTGTTCAGGAGTGAGACCGCTCTGTGGTAGAAGCTGATTCGGAGTCTGGTCGTGTGTGCGTACAGCACGCTGTAGCGCTTGCCAGAGGGCAGGGGGGTGAACATGGCATGTCCGGGGTGTGTGATGTCACGGATGATGACTTATTGTGTCTAAAGTTAAGTCAAGTGTGCTGACTGTAAAGTTTAAACTAGATTTGATTTCAATATAGCCTAGACTACGAGATTAGATTACTCTAGATATTTCTAAATTAGTTTTTCATTCATTTAAACCTTAAGAAATTATTTAAATAAGCCTACAAGGGCTTGAAGCGCATAAAATGCCTCCCTTTTGGTTGTTTCTAACCAATCATTGGAATTCAGTGAGTGTTGAACTTGTTTTCTTTAAAAAATAATTAAAAACTACATTTTTTGATAAAATGATCTAAAATTCAGTCTATTGTTGTTTATAAACAATCTGACACCAACAAAAGCATTTAGAAGTAATGTTATTAAAGTGTCTCTCCCCCATATTTAGGGCTAGACGAGCATCATTCAGTCATTTACTATTCTATGAGTGAGTGCTATGAGATGGGGCCCTCTTAGGGAGGTTTCCTACTGTCATTGCAAACTTTGAAAATTTTGAGCCACTGTTGTGGGTTAAAGTTAATCAGCCCTTGGGGGCCCTTAACTTGCCTGGGGCCCCTAGCAGTTGCCTGCCTTGCTTGTTGACAGTATAATGCTATAGTCCAGTTACAAGTGCCAAGATGCTCTACATTGTTGCCTCTTAGAGGGTTTGTTTAATAAGTTAAACAATTTAGGCTCTTTTGAACTAGCTTCAGGTGCATCACATATTTTACCATTTTTTTTAATTTAATAATTGATTGCATAAAATAAAAGTTGTTTTTATTTATCTGCTATGTGTGTCATTTTTGGAAATGACCCCTTAGAAAAACCTTGAATTTACCAAACCAGTCTGACTTCCGTCTCTTTGCTATTTTCTGGATGAAAGTGACCATATCAGTCGCCTCTTCTCACTAGACTCTTCTCCTCAGTATTCTTGTGAGTTACCAAACTGCATTCGATCTGCAGAGTCCTTTTCCACTAAGGCTTAAGACTGGAGATGCACCGATCCACTTTTTTTGAGTTTCATAGTAAGTGTTATTGTTGTTGTTGGTATTATATGTAAGGCTACACAAAGCTTTAGTCAACCCGGCATTGAGAGTTTCACATTGATCATTCTGAAGAAGCTGTTCCATCTCGTCTGAACGACATGATGGAGACAATTTGTCGACACTTCTTATAGTTCAGTCTGAATGTCTTCAAAGAGAGACTGTACGAGCTGAGAATGTTAACATGCCCAACCATCTTCCTTGATCAGTCCGATATCCGATTTGTAAATTACATCAATATTGGACCTGATACTGATATAAGATCGGATCGGTCCCATCTCTATTTAAGACCCAGCTCTTTAATGATCACTAATGCTTCCGTTGATATTTTTGTTTTATTTCAAGTTTATTTAACCAGGAAAAACATAATTGAGTTTAAGAATCTCATTTACAAAGGTGTTCCTGGCCAGGACAGGCAGCAGTATATTTAACAAAATTACAGACATACAACACAGAAAGTCATTAGTCGAAGAATCTACAACCTGATGCATTTTCCTCCAACACCTTCAATCTACTTTTAAAATGATTGAAGGAGAGACCAGCTCCCCAGACACAAATCCTCCTGCAGCAGATTCTAAGATGCAGGAGCAACCTCCTTTTCCCCATCTCAAGATGCAGTTATAATTGACAAGGATGATGATATTGGTGATGATATTGGTGATGGTGTTGATAGAATATTCATAACGCTGAAATTGATGAAGTTCAGCTGTTGTTGTTTTTGATTATGACTACAAAGAAAATAATTACCCTACATCCCATGCATTGCTTCTCTTCCAGGACCTTCTTCTCTTCCTTCTTGTTTCCTCTTTTCTAGATCCTTGCTTGTGTTGTACTCACTATCAGATGTACGCTGCTTCAGACAAAAGCATCTACTGAATACAATTGTAACATTGTAACCCCTCAGATTAAAAAAATAAGTTTTCTGATTAGGTGATTCTATCAACAGCAATAACATACATTGTATTTTATGGCCTCTTATAAGACTGTTAACCTTAAACATGTTTTAACCAAAAGCTAGGCTGACCAGTGGCTGTTTCCTTTTATCTCGCAAGTCATGTTGGCTGCAACTGCTTTACTCCTGCAGTTTAAAACCCAGTTTAAACAGATTTTGCTGTGACTTTATTGCAATTAAAATGGCAAATGAAAGCTGTAAAGACTTCCAGACAGTGTTGCACAAATTTATAGCTTTTGATAAAAAATAATTCAACTTGTGCACTTGTTCTCACTTGTATATTTGTTGAGCTTTCCCAAGACTTTTCTTAGACAGTGAATACTAGCTTAGATTAGATTAGGTTAATGAAGTTTTATACATCAGCTTTTTAAATCATGCATAAAAAGATAAGACAAACCAAGGACTTGCTGAGCAAAATGCACATCAGGCTTTATATACATTTGACCAAGAACATACAAAAACATGTTTTCAGTCCAAATGGCACCTCTCGCTGCAGCTGCTTTCTGCTCCTCTTGATTTGTCCATTTAGATTTCCTCCACTAGATGTCAGTGAGCTCCTGCATTTCAAAATGTATTTTTCAGCCTCAGTTATTCCTACATTTAACTTTAGTTTAAGCACATTTGAGTCAATTCTAGAACAATTATGACATCTTTGTATGTCTCAAATTAAAATGACCCATGCATGTCCCAGGGATTTTAAATGACACTAAATCATTTATATTTTTGTATCTGCATGAAATACTCTTGAAAATACACAGAAGTTAACATTCTTAGAGTTACAAAAATTCTGATGAGATATTATGGGAAAAAAAAGTTTTTAAATTCTGATTGAGGTGATGTTAATTTTTTCCTAAATTTCATGATTCGATTTGTCCTCTTGTCCCCTTACGCAGCAACCAAAAGAGGGAGACATTACATCATAAATAAGGAACAACATATGCTCCACATGTGAAACCTCTGCATATTGTACACGTCTGAGCCTATGACTCAGTTCTCTCAACTTCCATCTCTGAGCCATTAAGTGCCTTGACCAAATCAGTCTGCCAATTTTTTATAATGTATTTATCCATCTTTTCTTTTAAATTAGCAGAAAAACTTGACTAGTGTAATTTTTTTGCGTTCTAAATTTAGCTGTTGTTCTGTTCAATCTCTTAGCCAATGCATTTCCTGCCTTAATTTGTATGAAGTTCTTGAGTTTGCAGCTTGCATAAAGAGTCATGTGTGACTGTAGTCAGGAGATGGCAATGGTGTCAGGTTATTGCCTGGCTGTCAGTGTTGGTGGGCTGGACGAGCAGCCGCTCCGTGGTGAGCAGGGCTCCTTTCTGCCTGCTGGAGATCTTGTACTGGCTGCTTGAGTCAGCCCTAAGCCGCTCTCCCCACGCAGGGTTCTCTTCACCAGCGTTCACCTAAATCTGTCACACAGATTTGACACTGCGTCACTTGGAGTGCACTCTGAAATGACATGTATATAATGTGGAATATTGTGCACATTTACAGCCTGGAATACCCTTAGAGCATTAACACTTTCACTTTTTAAATGATTTTTTTCTTGGGAGGAAAATAAGACTCAAGTTTTTTTTTTTTAAAAAGCAAGCTCCAAAATATTAAAAATATATATTTTTACATTCACATTTTATTTTTCAGCACAGAATAGTTTAAATTATTATCAAATAAAAACATTAAAATTAAAAAAATGTAGGCATATATTTAGTTGGAGGTTATTTATTTTAGTTTGTTTAAAGTCGATCCAAAGGCTGGATCACATTGTCACCATACGGGGACTGAACAGAGCCTTAATATTTCTGTGGCCAGTCAAACATGTTACCGTCAAACTTTGGGCAGCTTCAGGCCATAAACGTAACAACCTCAATCAGCTCAAATTAGACTCCTACCTATCTATGCGTGAGAAATCTCCCTAAATGATGTCTCCTATCTTTTTCCTTGTGAGAAAACAATTTACACCGATCCTGATTTTAGAATAAATTAAATACATCGTCCTTTTTCAAATTAGAACAGTTTATAATTCAAACAGTAAAAATATAAATTCAACATTACACATTTTCCTGCTAATTATGTAAACATATGTATTTATGTCAAATATGTCCGGAACCCTTGTTTGTATTTTATCTGTTTAATGACTTTTAAATAGTTAACGTACAGATTTAAAATAAACATTTTCACTGCCCCTCATCGACAACTAAGTGATTTCCATATTGCATTATGATACAATAATATATTTCTATACATAAAAATCACTGTTCTGATAGGCTAATGTATCCAATCACCCGTCTCTGTCTGTCTTGTCTGTTTGTTTCCTCTATAAGAAGCTCCTTCCTGCAGAAAGTTGTGCAGAGACAGAGATCTGACATCGAACTGGGTGCCCACTACCCGGGTTCACTTCTTCCCCCTCTTTGGCTCTGTCGCTTTCTTCTGCAGTATTTACTGGATAAACTGGTTGCAACTGGCCTTGGTGGCCAGTAAGAAGGATTTTCTCTCCCCAGCTGGTGTGGCTTTGCCTGTTTGTGCTGCATAAAGTGGCTCAAAACTGGGTTGTTGTTTAGGGTTCTGTAGGCATGGAGTCTAAGGTTTTAGAGTACTGTATAATAAAATGATGATATTTTTGGTTTATCTATTTAAATGTTGATGTTTGTGTCTCCAGAAATAGGCCTGGGAGGATCATTTCGGTCCTCCTATCCAGCTGTAAACGTCTGCTCCTCTGGGAGTCTCCGCCTCTTTGAAAAGAAAATAGAGGTTAAAAATCTGCTAAAGGAGTTAGCAGCAACCAGGATCCTTCGCTTCCTCAGGTAATGAGTTTGATTAATTTTTGACCTTTGGAAACTTTTCACTCCTTTTTAAGCCCCCTTTTATATTTTCCCTTCCCTTGGATAATAATGAGCTGTTGTACAGGCTTTTACAACAAGGACTTTAAGAGCACATTGTGTGCACGTGAATTACATAGGTACACATATGGCACACAGCCATAAAAAAACAGCAATTATATTGAAAATCATCAGCATTTTTTCTGTTTTAGAAAGTCGACAATAAACATAAATGCACTACAGACAAATGAAAATACTTAAAAAAAAAAAAAAAAAATCTTTGCACAATGTTTAAGATACTTTCTTAACTTACAGGAAGACTGAAAAAACTTTTTGGCCTATAAATAATAATGCAGGGGATGCTTATTTTCTCACACAGGTGTTTAGAGATCCTCTCTCTGATAAATCATGATTTGTAAACTTTCCCATAGACAGCAGTGACAGGTTTCCTCTGATAATGTAGAAAAATGGGGAAAGAGAGGGCCGGGCTTAAGTAGAGCTGTGATTTAGAGCAGAGAGATGCAGCATCTCTACTTTCCAGAGGAGGCCCTCCTGGGTTTGATTTAATTCTCTCCTTGCACTATTAAAAAGGCCTTCCACTCTCTTCACTGCATGCACCTTGCTGTCATAACTGGCACAAAATCATTTATCAATGCCGCTTGTAGGCAGTGCGACTAAGGCCTTTCCCAGTGTATATTTTTCCATTATTGATTGTGTATGTAATGCATGAGGAAGTACAAAGACGGGTCTCCTCCTGTGTTGGAATGACCATATTAGGCCAGCAGATGAGGGAACTTTTTTTCTGCTTCATCTACGAATCCATACAGCAATCATCATTCCTGCTGGGAAGGAGAGCTCGTCCCTAAAGTGCTTTTTCATTTTGTTGTTGTCTTACTGGCCACTGAAATCCACACTGATCCTGTGCTGGACGTAGGACCGACCGTATTTGGTGCAATAAACTGAAAGGCTGTGAATGTCACTGTCCCCCTTTGTTGTTTAATTTATTTTCTTTTCAAAGTGAAGGGAGGTGTCCTTGCTGTGAGAGTTCGTCATTGATGTGGCTATAGTTAGTCCGTCCCCTGCTATGACTGTCTGTAGGAGACGCTACTTCCTCCCTCTCCTGCTCGCTCGTTGTTCGTGGCTTCCTTTCGCCTCGCTCGGTCTGTTTGGCTGCACTTTGAAGGTGGGTCTATTTGATCAAGAACAAAATATTTAAGTGTGAAGTACAGCTCTAAGAGTCGCACTGCTCTGGGGTCAAACGAAGTCCCCTAACCTTTCAACAAAGCCAGCACTCTGGAGTCTCAATGTTGGAGGATCAGTTTGTCTATGTCTCTTTTGAATTCAATTAGTGTCGAATATATCCAGGCGTTGAGTCATGTTTATGTCACTTTGTAGGGTTTAAAAGTGTAGCAAAGTCGTTTGTTGGTATTTGGATAACTTCTTCCTTTTGAAAGCCGGAATGTTTTTTGCCAACATACTCACTGACATCACATGCTTGGTTTTGCCACATATCATACATATGAATGCTAAAATCTTTCAGACTGTAGGCTACAGGAATTCCACTAACAAGTGTATTTCAAAGAAAAGCGTAGAAAAAATGAAGACACTGTCAAATAGCAGGCAATGTTGTAGCTGAACATGTATCCTATCACTTGATAACAACCTCCATTTGTTTTATTTAAAGTGCCAATGATACAAAAAGTTGTATCAACAACTACCTAATGGTTTTATCAGCGACTGACAAAGCCTGTGCTCGATAAGCTTAAGGTAAATGGAAAGAATCTATTATAGACTGAGCGCCCTTTATCTCAGCTGTCTTAAATATTGACACTTACAGTCATTTGTCCCCATTTTCTATTGATTTCTTGTTTTGCTTTCAGGTTATGCTGTAAACAGGGTAAATAATGACAGATCTGATCAGAGCTCCCTTCACACGTAGCTGACTGTACTGCAGACGTAGTCCACTCATCAGCTGTGTGACTAATGACGGTTTTGAAGAAAGACTATTACAGTCATTTAAGCTTTTCAATGAAGGCTACGTCAGCGCTGACATCTCTCAGAAACAGATCAGGCATGCTGTCGATGCCGCAGAGAGGCTGGTTGAAACCTGAAGACGCTGATCAGAGCTGGCATGGGACGTGTTAGCTTGCTAATTATAATTCATTAGCGAGATAAAAGGAGGTGTGGCTTTTGCTGCAGTTTGTTGAATTTAGAGGTTAAAGCCCTGATTGGAAATAAAGAGCATGAATGAGGAGTACAGATAAATGTTTACAGGATTTAACATAGGCAGTAACAAGAACACAATTATGTTCGGAGCAAAATTATCACAGGCATCATGTGCGGTTAGCCAGAAAGACTTTCTTTACTTCTCACCTTCTTATAAGTCCTCTTATAACTTCAGATCCATAATGTCCTTTTGATGATGCAAATTCTTGTGCTGTAAAAAATTCTCCTTAAGAGGAAAACGAGAAAGTTTTCCACCCCACTATTTATTTTGAAGATTTGTGCAGAAAACTATGATGTCTTTCCTGGGTTTTATCACTTCCCTATCAACGTCTGGAATGCATTGGTAAGCCAGGCCTCCAAGGGCTAGCATATAGCAGCGTCTGCAGGCTTTGTACAGGATGAAGAAGTCATAATCCTCAAACAGACTTAAATTCCTCCAGAAAGGCTCTTGATCCTGAATCCACTCATTTTCTTCAAACAACCTGGCCCAAAAGAGAAGGGATATTTGGGCACGGCTGAAATCCTTGATTGAAATCTGCTACAAGTGGGCACACACACACACACACACGTGCATCGATTACACACAAACGGGCACGCACATGAATACACACACACATCCCCAGCCGTCCCCTGCTGTCGGCGAGAGCCCGAACCAGCTTGTTGAGAGGGGCTCTCTGAGCTCTTATTAAAAGGTAAACTTCTCTAAGGCCAGGGAATCATGTCAATCACAGGTTGTGTTTTCGCACGGAGCCCAAAGCCTGCTCTCTCCACCCTGTCAGACGCTGTTATCACCCTCAAAGCCATATCAGAATGCTGTTTGTTCTGCGCTTTAGTTTCACCCACACAGTGGATTCAAAAAGGTACAGGTCTATTTGATAGTGTATATTTCATCGCCGGAGAGAGACTGTGTTTGTCTTGCTGTGTTTGTCAGCTCATATTTGAGCTGAGAGTTCCTATTAAAACTAAACACCATATCAGAGGAATATTGCCACCGCCAGGCTATTTTAAATCACATATTGCACCCATGAAGTGTGGAAGCAATTTAGTTGTAGCATAGTTTATAAGTGTTTCTGTGCTTTTGATGTTTCTATTTACTCTTGCTTCTCATTTATTTACCACAGTAGCCTCCCTGCACAGATTTCATATTCTGTAATAATTACTTTAGTTATATCATCATTTCTGTTTTCCTAAAAATATTTCCTTTGCAGTTTCAATTATTAAATAAATCCATCATGAGCATGGAACTATTTTTGTTAAAGGAGCATAATGTAAGATATCTACTTAACTGACTCATAAAATGACCTTACCATATCATCAGACATTAAGGAAACATGCTAGGTTGAAGTGCTGGCTTCTCTGACAACAATGCAGTTCTGATTCTGGTCCGGAATGGTTTGATTTTGTTTTCACGAGAGAAGGTGGACAGATTTAAGGCACCCCCACACAGACGTTTTGGACACCCCTTGGTTTGCCAGATACGAGACCAGTTATCACAGCAAACCAGCAGGTGTTGCAGCAATGGAAGCGTTCAAGCGAAACTGGTTCAGATATAAATGATTCTACTTGACCTAAAACATCCTCTGCATTTTTCTCCACAAACTGAAACGTGGTAAAACTATGAGAAATATTGGAGATGGTTTTGAAAAATGGAGGGAGGTGAGAACTTGGAAAGGTTTGAAGACCGATGCAGAGCTGGCTAAACACTGAAGCTTCCTTGTCTGCATCATGGCCCATGTGCTTATCAGCTTTAGGGAGGAGGGGGCGGGTGAGACAGCTCTCTTCAATGTTCTGTATTTTGGACTGCAGTACCAATTTTAAACGCTAGGTGTCAGAGTTACATATTGCTCCTTTAACTCAGCTCCAACTGGACAAAGAATCCATTACCGTTGTTCTTCAAGTTAAAAATACGCTATGTATGAGATGACAGGGGGACTTCGTGTCGATAACAGCACCATGTTTTTCTTCACTCTGACTCCACCCCCTTATATGTGACTGGATGGATAATGACTTTAAGCTGTTACAACAGTTGCCTTTGTTCCGCGTGATACATAGTTTTTTAACTGTAGTTGTGATGGGTATAATAAAATCACAATATATTTTGCCAAATTTTGTTCCCCAAACTGCCTCCAGACAGATCATTCGAATATAAATTAAATATCTCGATATCAAAATACCCCTCATCTAAATAATCACAATTTTATCACAATGTCAGTTAATACCTATGTGTAATAGGTTAGCTTCTAGATCCAGCTCATCTATAGATGGACCCACCTATAGTTAAGTAAAACCACAGTGAAGCATTGAGGCTCTTCCAGTCATTGGTGAGTTTGCTGGGCAAACTGCATGAACTCACTGTGTTGGTATCTGGGAATTAAAAGCTACTCATGACAGTGTTGACCAATGTTGCTGGACCCATGTAGTCTGCTCTGTGGCTGAGATTCAACAACAGATACTCACTCAGTATATTTATATTTACATTACACGATTCAGCATGCATGTCATGGAGAAATACAGAGAGTGATGCTATTGAGTATTTTCATGTATCTATGGTAGCACATGTCTAACAAAGCTGTGGTAAAACAACAACAAAAGGCAGGCAGCAGTAATTATCAATGCATGAACAAACTCAGCTAATTTTTCATTGAAGGCAGATCCTATTTCATAAATGCATTTTTAGTTGTTCTCTGCTGCAAACAAACAGCAAAAAAATCCGAAAAGCATAAAAACAAATACTTAAATCTGTTCATTAGTATTTCAAACAGCAGTATGCTCTGTTCAAGAATCCGTATCTGTATACAAAAACAAACATACCAAGAAAGCTTGCACTGGAACACCACGTCAGCATCCCATTACTACAACTCAGGCTGATTAACATATGATTGTAATTCATCATATCGTGTACAGCTGGTGACATCTTGCAGTAGCATTTATTCCATGTTGATACATGCCTTTGGTTCCTTTTTGACAAGTCAAAACAAACAGATTGCAAGCTGTCGCTACATTTGCTCAAGATGAATGGAGAAAATGAATTGGAAAATCAGGTGTGTCAGGTGATTAGTACAGCCACGCCTGAGATCCTTGTAAAATTAGAACTTGGTGCATTTGGATAAACACTGAGGCTGCAGACAGTTTTGTAGATGGGATCATGAGAACAATATACTGAGTATTTGAGTGCAGTGTAGATCCAAGCATTACCTGACTCTTATCAACACAAGAGGCATTAAAACTATCACTTTGACTTGCATGAATTAAATCATGCAACAAAGTAGTGACTGGAATTCATTTCATCATTCTTTGTTTCTTTTCAGTATGTTTATCGTAGAATTTCAACTAGCTTACCTGCTGGTTGATTATTTTTTTGGATAATGATGCTAAAGGTTTAAAAACATCAATAAGGGAATGTCAGCCGATTGATAAATGCATTGTTGTCATTTTTCCACCAACCTTGATTTCATTTAAATTTAAAGAAAAGGAAACATTTATGTGCTTTTTGGTGGAGAACCTACATCAACCCCCACAAAAAATATTTATTATTAAGTGCTACAATATCATCCCATGATCTACATGTAAATCATTCTTGGCTGTCTATAAATAGTTTTTTTGTATAAAAAAAAAAAGAAAAGGAATAGTTCAGCTTTGCTCTACAAGAACATGTGGAATTATTACTGAAAGAAAGTTAATAATTATGATAACTTTCTTATCAAAATTGGGTGTTTTGTACTAAGTTATCAGTAATATTCAATAATGAAAATATTTGTAATTAGGTCATTATGTCTTAATTATGTCTTCTTTAAGTCTGGGACTATGCTTTTTTTAATGATCTGATGTATAATGTCCAACTTTCCAGTCTCCAGACAGAAGTGTAGGTTGAACTAAAACTGTGCTGACTGCTGCATCTTGTTTGTCTCGCACAATGCTTGACTTGGCACTGTGGGAATCTTGACTGGTAACACCGAGGACACTGGGGGTGCAGCTCTGTTGTGCAGCAGTCTCAGGATAGTAATGGGACGCAGTCACCAGGGAACCCTTTGAGTGTGGGTACTGAGGGAAAACTGACAGGAGCAGCGGAGAGAGAGCAAAGAGATTCAAACGAATGAGCAATAGTGAGGGAAATAGAGGAGCATTTGTATGGTCTTCTCTGCCACTGAAGTTGTAAAATGGAAACATATTTCTCCCGTGACAGCTGCAGTAGATGTTACCCCCTGAGTGGAGCTGCTTATGATGTTGTTTGGCGTAGAGGTGGGCCGCGGGGGTGTCCCAAAGGCTTGTTGTTTCTTGTCAGAGATTAGATTGAACCAAGCGGCTGTGGTTCATACTCCTGCATGAAAGAAGTCAGGACTCTCTGTCACTGACCACAACCTCTGAGCTTTGATCTGTAAGACTGCATCCAGATTTATTTCCCATTGTAGAATAAAATGTATGTTATTTTCAAATATGCTCAACTCCCTTGGGGGTTTCTATACTATTGAATTGTTTACTCTAGCACACTGCACTGGTGAATTTCCCACCATAAAGAAAATGATACATATACATGTCCCTTCGTTTCATGTATTGTTCTTTGATGGGTTTTTTTTCCAACGAATTGTATCCACTCAATGTATTCATTGAGATATTCACATTTTCATACATTTCAAATTGATTGATTGATCATTGATGTCATGCTTTGAAAATAAACAATTTCATCAAGGATTTAAACTGATGTCCAAATGTTCATATGGCTTTTTTTTTACCCTTTCTCATGATGCCTCTGATATCTTGTGTTAAGCACTTTGAATCACCTTGTTCCAATATTCTGTGAAAGTTGCCATTCCAAATCTCATAAGAGAACATGATGACAAAGTGCTTTTAAATTTGGTTTGCATCATTAATTCAAGATTGTGTCATTCTCTGAGGCTGGGTGTTTTAAGGGTGTTACAACATTAGTGCCCAGGCCTCCATGCTAGTAGGTGTTTTTTTATGTAATGTTAAATTCACACAGCCTGAAAAGACAGAGGCAGCCCTCATTTGTCATGTCAATTCCAGCCACAACAATGTGACAGGAACACAGCGATTTGACAAAGTAATAGATTTTCTTTCATCAGTTGGAGGAGGTGTTTTAAAGACTATTAGGAGGTGAGAGAGGCAGTGGCCCTGCATGAAATGTTTGTCAGCATCACAACTTCCCAAAACACAAACTTTTCATAATGTAGTACATCATTTTGTAGTTGATTTTTGTTTTACTCTCTTCATAAAAAAATCAGATTTTATAAAGTTTCAAGATTCTGTTTATTATTTAGGGGTTAACAATCCTTCGACACATGGATCTAAGTCGTCCTCTTTAAGATATTCCTTTATTTTGAAATTGCCACATCAGCATGTTTCACATTTTCTGTCCAGCTCTTCTGTCCTCTTGAACTTTCAAACAATGCTACCAACATGCTGACTCAAGTGTTATTATGCACTCCGGTTTTGATACCTTCTGTATCAATCCTCTTGTCTCAGATTTATTCTAATTCTGTATAGTGTTTAAATATGCTTTTTTATATTCTTAGAGGTGCATAAACAAAACTTCAGTAAATCCCATTTTTTCACAAAACTTGATTCAAGCTAAACATATGTTACTTAGATAGCCAGAGAAAGACGTATGTGAATATATACAAAAGACATGTCAAAATAAGCAAAAGAGGACAAATGCAAGACTGCATCATGTTTACACTGTGGTGTAGAAAAGGTGCAAATTGGTGCAGGAAAATTGATCAGAATACAGGAAAAGAAATGATTGGTGTTTAAAATTCCTGTGCTTATGTTAGTGCTTAAAATTCAGCGTGCTGAAACACAAATGTGTAAAAGGTAGTTTTTTGTTTAAGTGTCAGAAGTTTTAGAAATAAAATAGTAAAAAACTAATAAAAAAAGCTTTTTCTTATCTGTCAGGTGAAATGTAGCCGATTGTATCGGGTAATGGGTATAGTCTGAAATCGATCACAGATCTGAATCAAATCAACCTAAATCCTATCGTGGCAGACTTTGTTATATCGGCAACTATCATTGCGCAAATAATCGATATAATGTGGTATCGTGATAAAACTGGTGATTTACACCACTAGTGGTATCACTCCTATGGGTTTTGGGGAATTGTATTTCATTATTGCCTTCAGACTGTACTTAAGTAAATTACACTGTAATTGTCTGGTAATAGAGTTTTTTTTCTTCTTTTTTTAGAAATCACCCCCTTTGCTGTAATAATCAATTTGATGCATGCTTGTCTGGGAGGGAAGAGGTTAGCTGTCCCCCTTAGTTTGAGACAGAAGGCTTAAGGAGGAATCCACTGCAGGCATCTGTCAGTGAGGTAAAGAGCGCTGACAGCCATACGTCATCTCTGCCTGGTGCAGGCCCCTGTATTTAAAAGAGTACAGCAGTCAAAAGCCCATAAAAGTGAGTGACTCCTCTGGAGCATCTGCCATTGCATGCAGGGAGGAGATTCAATGTGAAAAAGGGGAGATAATGTGCTCACTCACTAATGGGCACCCGACTAGACACAGGCTCATTTTTCACATCATGTCATCTGTAAGGTTTGAATAAAAGTAATGGCCACGATGAGCCTGGATCTCTCCCAGCCATTATGGCTTCTGCTTCCTCACTTTTATTTGTGTTGACTTGTACAGTCGGAGGAGATGACAGTCTCCGGGTCTGCGGATCAGTCAAAGTGATGATCTGCACTGCTCCCCTCTGCTGCTGACAGGTCCCTTGTCTCTGGCAGGCATGCGAGGCCAGAATGCCGCACTACGTCATATCAAATGCTGTAATCTGACAGAATAAAGGGATTCGCACACTGGGGACATCACAAACTCTGTCTTTTGTAATTTTCTGACAGAGACAGAAGGGGGAAATGAAGGGGTTCCTACAGTTTCATGTAGTAAGAATTAGTGTCAGTCAAAGTTAAGTGGCTATTTTAAGATAAATAGGAGAGGATTTCGGTGGCATGTTTTGGGGCATTGGGCTTTAAAAGACTATGCTAATGTGAGCAGATACTGATTGGTCGTTGGATGTTTTCATTTCCTGAACATTCAGAGTCACAGGACACAGCGTGTCTAAATATCCATTCTGAAAAGGTTATTGTGTAATTAACGCTTAAATTCACTGCCACTGTCAGCTGTGTTCAGTTCAGAATAACAATAGATGCTTGGGTGTTCATCTTTTCATCTTAGAAAAATACGCTGGGAACTAACTTAAGCAAATGCTGAAGAATGATGAATAATATTCATGTTTTTCTGTGTTTCTGTTGTGTTAGTGCTTCAGACCAGTTGCATAACACATTTTTAATGAATGTGAGAAAGAGCTTTAATAGTATTTAACATATATTCCATGCTTCATCAATTGCTTTTAGTGTAAAGGACTGTTTTGTGTCAGCCCCCATAAAATGAGAAGACGGATGAGAAAACAAGTGATTTCCTTATTAGGTTCAGGAGTCACTGGCCGTCCTCCTGAGCTGTGGGCTTCAAGAGCCCACAAGATTAAGACATATATTGGATTCATGATGGAGGCCACATAGTTCATTTTCAAAATAAAACAGAATATTATTCACAGTCCTTTTAGAATTCAGATTGCCAGCTGACCTGTGACTTGGAAGTAGTGTATTACATTTTCAATGAGCTGCCGCTATGTCACTAGAAGGAAAAATCCCATTTCATACTCCTCCGCCAGGGGAATTATGGGATTAGACCAACGGTAGTTTAAGGAACTATGAGAGAAACAAAGATATTGTTACATTTAATTTTGAAATCTTGAGTTTTTTCTTTGTTTTCCTCTCCCACGTCTCGCTGTTACTGCACTCTGCGTTAATTCTTTAAAGCAATGGAACAGAGGCAGACATTTATTGAGAGTCGCACTGAGCCAACACTGTAGTGAGGGGAAACGTAAACACTCCTGCTTTTGTAAGGCAGCAAAAATCTCCCACAGGTGATATTATAAGAGACACATGCACACAGCTCCAGCTGATTTTCATATATATTAAAATCACTACCTACTGTGGCATATGAAATTGTGCAAACTGCTAAGGCCGAAGCTTACCAGTGGAACTTCTGCCTCCCTTTGATTTAGATTTTCCTCTTGTCTCTGACCCGTAAAAAAGGTGGCCAATAATCTCATTCACACACTGTTTCCATCACAGACCCCACATACCCTACACAAGACCATAAAAGTAATATTGACATTGTTCAGCTGCATAAAAAGATGCATGTCAGACACAAAAAATTTGAAAAGTTATCGCTTTCCCTCAAAGCCAGACACACTCTGCTCCAGGTACAATAGAAATCTCAATTTAAACCCTCCTAGAAGACAATGGAAACCTAGATATCAACATAATATTCAGTCCAAATTCTCATTTTACTGTTACAGTACTGATGGCTTTGAGATATTGAGAGAGTGTGGGGAGCATAATCAGTCAATAGACCTGGTGGAGGGCTGCACCACACATGGTAATAAAGCCACAACTTGAGCCCCCCTCCCTCCACCCAACCCCCCATCTCCCTGCACCAATGCCTGCCTCATCACTCCACACAAAATATCCCTCCCTTAATTGGTCTGTGCTCCTCCAACATGTTTGTAATGAAAAAGCAGCACATAATTCTTAGTTTGTTGGCTGGCAGAGCCCAATTTACAAAAGTGGAGGTTGGTGATAAGCAGAGACAGTACGGCTGTGGAGTGCTCAGAACAATGAATCACCCCGCTGCCAGGGTTGAGCAGAATATAATTGAGTCCAACATCTCTGAGCACTTTCACCATAATTAATGATAATCTGTAACAGAGGAATCTGAGATTCCAGTTCACAGAACTGTTTAATTAGGCCCAGTAATGAAAGCACAGGCACTACAAGAATATGGCCGGCCTCATGATTAATGATTTGTGCTACTGAACACAAAAGTGCTGCACCGTTAACTCCAACGGATGCTGCTGTGTCTCCCTGGCATTTACACAACACCAAAATACATATGGAGCTGTTTGCATCCCCTATATAAAACAGGATAAATACTATATTTTATTTTTTTCCATCTGCATATACTCCTGCTTTCATTATTTCATGCTCTGGATTTGCCAAACATTTTTTTTTACCTTTTTATAATAAAATAAATCAACTGCTAAATAGATTTGTACATTATAATGAAGAGTGTTTGTCTGTTTATGAATATATTAGCCAGGACATAAGCCCCAAAAATGTTTCTACCTGTATTGGAATGATTATATTTTTCAATAAACTGATAAATATGATTTTCAACATTACAATGAAGAGAAATGTCATTGCCTGTCGATTTCTATTGTAAGTGTTAACATAACGTTTTAGTACAATTCAAATGCACCATTGTGCCCACTCTGATTTAATTCTAAATAACACTATCCCATTATAACTAGATTTGTTATGAGGTATATCTTTAGATGTATAGGTATAATATGACAAGAAATGATAAAGATGATAAAAGAAGTACATAAATCAAAGTTAAGTAGTGTGGGAAACATGTTTTTTCAAATTGAACACAATGAATAAGTTCTTACTTGGCTACACAGCTAGAAAAACCTTTCCTTGAATAAACAGTGGTGATACGGCTCTGTGCAAAAGATTGGCAGGTGACGGAAAAAATGTGTGCTACCATTCACTCAAGTAATAAAAAAGGACATAAGAATGGAGGTCCTTTACTTAAAAGTATGGATTAAATGATTGAATGAAATGCTCCAGCTCCTGTTTGTGCCTCGCAGGCATCTATGTGGTTATTTCCTGGTAGTATAGCCAGAGTTGTGCGACTTCATAACACAGCAGCTGCCAGGGCTGTGCAGGGGCTATGTGCAAGACTGGCTCCACCTTTTAAATGGATCTCATGAAATGCACAGTAATACAGTCATACCATTACAGAAACAAAATAAGATTTTTGTTTGGCATGAATTGGATTTCTACCCAGAAAGAAAAAGCTATTAGTCACTCCCTGTCAGTTTGTTGACTGCTTCCAGTGTGATGTTTTTTGTGTGCAAGACCTCTGAAGTTAAATTTCACACTTAGTTGCATATTTTCAACTTAGTGCTTCTTATGGTGAAATGGTTGGGCAAATCAAGAATCATGCTAAGAGACATAACAGAGAGATTAGACTGTTATAGAATAATAGGAACAGTATGCTGTGCAGGAACCGACCATTCATTTTATGCATCATACCTACAGTAAAATGTTGAAGTCTCCATCAAGCCTGAGGAAACGACACTGTGAAAGGCAATAAGTGCAGAAAACCAGGCAAAGAAGCTCAACCCTCATATATCTATGACAGAACTTTTCCAAAAATGAGAAAGAGGAGGCCAAAAAAAGAGTGTTAAAATAGATGTATTCCTGAGGAGGAAATGACTGCAACCGCCCAACCCCTTGCCCTCACATTTCCCATGTCTAAATCTTGTTTAGTTCTTTAATTCTACAGTTTCTGACCTGGATCTGGCAATCGCTGCACATGAAAGAAATTACAAAAGCCTCTCAGTCACAGCAGCCCAGCTTCCTCCTGCACCACAGCATTTGTCATTGCCAAAACAGCAGAGTTTAATTAAGTGTTGTGAGCAGCCTAGTGAGAAACACACTTTAAATTAAACCTCTGAACATGCTGCTATTGGTTCTTTACCTTCTCAACAATCAGCGGGGTATACGGCATAAATTTCTATCTCTCGAGGGGGAAGGCAGCTGCTGCACCTCCAGCGATTCATAAACGGCTCGCCTTCCCTAGAGCAATCTCTATTACAGCACATTTCATTACAGCCCAGTTTGGAAACAGCTAGCAGATGAATGTGATAATTAATGTCCCTTCCCAACTAAACATTTTATTTACTCTTGATAAATTAACGGTCGTTATCAGGGTTGGGAAAAAAAAGCATGTACTGTATGTTGGTGCATCTGTGTAGGTGAAAAGAATTACATGGCAGATTATCTTCTGAGGCATCAAGCAATCCTTGATGCAAGAGGCTGAATTAATTCCATCCTCTCCATAATAATGGATTGTTTCAAGTTGGTAAGCATTTTAATTCAGCTATGCATTTTTAAGTATGGCTTTTATTATATCAAAAGATACATCAGCTTTGGAAGAGACCCCCGGCTGTTACATCTGCACAAAAGATGGTCCTGCTTTTCAGAGTTGTTTAAATTTTCCCTTGAGATTTCAAGATGTTAATGTTAGATGATTTTAAGAGCCAGTCTTAACAGAAAGGATTATTTATACGCATCACGATGAATCAGTGTATTAACCCTATTGTGGTAACATGCAAATTACTCTGATACATTATTGATCATACAGTCTCAATGCCAGAGGTGACAAGAACATGATATCCTGCCACAAAGGACACATACTAACCAGGTGGACATTTAAAGTGTATATCAGGTGATGTGAGGGATTCATGGTATCTGATTTATGCACATTTCCAATATGCCAATATATTAAAAATGATTTTAGACAATTGCCAATGCTGCTAACAAATTTATATTTTTGGCTTAATTGAAGGTACTATCATGGAATAATTGTCATTCTCTTTTTTTGATGGTCCATTTAGTATTTTTGTACTAAATGGTCTTATAAGTGAGGGGTACATTAATTTCTGTTTGTTTAAAAAACTGCTTTTATTTTGAAAGAAAATAAGGACGTTCTGGTAGATCGAAGGTTACAACATTAACTAAACCACAGATATAGGAACAATTAGAAGAGTGAATAAAGATAAAGGAAACGGTTAAAAAGTGAAATGTTTGATGTCACAAGTTTGATATTACTTTGGACTTGTCAACTGAACTGTCTGGGTTTTTTTTTTTTGAATGAGACATTCAAAGGCGCAGTGGTGTCGATATTTTCCATCACTGTGTGACTACAGGAAGCTGTTATTTCAGTGCGGTGGCATCGCTACAGTGCACCTAAAGGGGCAAAATATCACGCAATCAGTGCAGTAAGAAAAGATGAATGTGTTTATTTTTGGACCTAAATCGCATCGCGATTAACACGTTAATGCAGACAGTCCTAAATATCATGTTATTATAGTGTGTCCTCTCCTCTTCTCCTCTCCTCTTCTCCTCTCCTCACCTTCTCAATTATAGAGTCAGTATGAATCTTATCCCAATGCAAACCACATATTCAATGATCATGCACTAGGTGAAAAAGTAGGATCAATGGCAGTTGATCCTACGTGAACGAGTGAGTCCCTTTATTTATTTATTATTCAAGTCTGCCTGTCTTTTTGCTATACTGTCAACACACAAAGCAACACCGATTGCTCAACCTACCGGAAACAGTAGCGGGTAAATAAAATAGCGCTGAACACTGATTTGTGACAGAGCAGAGCGACCGGTCTCTCACGCTCACTGATCATAGAGCAGGGCCTCCTCCTTGTGTCAGAGCGGGTTTCAATGTTCACGATGAAAGTGTTTGTGGCTGTGGCTCAGTGTTAGAGTCATTTGTCTCTCATTTGTAAGGTCGCAGGTCCCCAGCTCCTGCAGCTACATGTCCGATGTGTCCCTGGGCAAGACACTTAACACCAAGTTTTCTTCGCTGCTTCGTCATCGGCATGTGTATGTTTTTGAAAGGGATTAGTTGATACTGATAGACACCTTACATAGCAGCGTTGAATGGGTGTGAATGGGTCAGTGTGACCTGCGATGTAAAAACACTTTGAGAAGTAAGAAGACTAGAAAATAACTGTGCAATTTACTGTACATTTATAGCAATCAGGTATATTTGTATTCTCCCAAGTTTCAGCAAATAATGGCAACATTAAGTTGGTGTGCTCTCTCATGGTCTGGGCTTTGAAATGTGTGCTAGAATAGCTGTACTCTGTATCCCTTGAGCCCTTTACAGCAAGGATTTGAATCTCCATTACAACCGGGTTACCTGCTGAACATGTGTTTAAACTGATGTCTGAATTGTATTAAGTCCAAAATTATTAAAAGAAGCAGTATATGGCTCTGACTTGTGGTCAATAGATAGATAAGATAGATGTACTTTATTGATCCCAAACTGGTAGATTGTGGTAAAAACGGCTATAAATACTGTAACTCCCTTCAGTGTTATTGAAAATCTTTTCTAAAGCTCAGTTAATTTATTGATGAACATTTTATTTCTGACATGTCCTTCACAGTTAAAGTCCCCTGCTACAAAGATGTTGGAAGAGTCATATCAGGAGATGGTGGAGTCTTCAGCAGGAACTTAACACTCCTCACAGTGACTTAGAAAGTCATCCTTCTCTGGTCTGATGCACAGACATGAGTTGAGTATCACATTAAGGGGGATGTGTGTGAATATATGTTCATAACCCTTTTAATACTGTAATACTGGGATATAATATTGTTCACTGCAAAAAAAAAAAAATAATGTTTATATACTGTAAATATATATGTGTGTGTCTGTGCTTACAGTGATATTAATCTTGGGTCATATCCCCACTTTTGCATACCAGATTTTTGATTGAAAGCAGCCCATGTAAAATGTATATATACTACAATCTACTCCTGTTTGAGAAGCAATTGGAAAAAAAAGTACAGTTTCTATCAAATCTGTTTACAAAGTTGTAAAGACTTTTCCATAAATTGAAGTACATGTATCTTCAGTCAGAATGAATGGGCTTCTGTCGAAAGTCTCATTATGAGACTCACCTCTGATCAGTTTTATGGAACTCTGTGTACTATTCCTCCTCTCAGCTCAGGTGCAGCACTGCTTTTTAAGGTGTAGTATAACTTCATTTATATACTCACTCTGTATGTGGGAACAATGGTGCCTTAGTGGGCTGAGTGGTTAAAATAACAGCCAGGTCTTATGCCCATATAACAAGCCAAACCCTGGCACAAACACAGAAACCAATCAAATTCAGCCCACATGAACCTTAAACAAAGGTGGAGGTACATTTTCTATCGATGTCGGATGACATTTCCTTGTCCTCCCGTTGCTACTGCTCCCACGTTTGAGTGATCAGACAGCTATTACAAGGTCCAGGTTTATTAGCGAGACCGTATAGGCCCAAAGCTCACTGCAGTAGAGGTGTAATTCTCTACAAAGTGTGTCACGTTAACTCTGTTGACTGATCCACACAACAGCTGGTTGAGGGGACCTCTCACACTTGCAGCAGCCCTGTAAGGAAGCAGCCATGTCTGTAACTCTCCATAGTGCAACCAGTAAGTAGCTTTGACATAATTTTCATACCTGGCTTGTTCATCTTGGAGCAGGGAGTCACTTATACATGGCAGCTTCTGAGTGCTAAATTGGATGAAGCTTCTTGTCTGATGTATCGCCACAAAACATGTTCAACTTAAACTTTAATGTACTTTGTAGGACAGGATATATTGTAGGAAATTGGTCATGCTATATATTCAGTATTTGCAGAAGCTTTGCCATTAAAGTTCACATCACTTCTATATTTAAAGCTCATGTAAGGAACTTGTTGGTTGTGTTGGTTTTGGTGTCCCCTGTGGACAAAGTGGAAAGATTTATCTTTTTGCTGATCTTGTTCTGTATATAAGTATTATTGTCTGACAAAAAGAATCTCATCCTTCTTTATTTTAAATGTCTAAAGTGCAACGTACAATCAATCTTTGGCATGTAATGGTACGCACTAAGATCGTACCATTTGCCTCCATCAAATTTCGTACCGCCCCCACCTCTTGTCAAAGTCTGTCGAGTGTTTTCATGAAGAAAATACAATTTTCTAAGGACTGCAATTAGTGAATTTGTCAATTCTTACTGGACAACACTTATCCCATGGTAGCAGATTTAGTCCTTAAAGAAGCTACTTATTATGAATCACTCTCTCTGATAATCTTGTTGGCATTTGTAGGTCATATAGAGATATGGGTAGTAACCTCAGACAGTGTCAAAACTTCCCACAGGAGCTTAAGGCAGCTAATTGTAGCATATTTGATGAGAACTTTGTAATCTTTCATATGTAATAAATCTAAGACTAAAGGAAGCATGGTTACATTTAATCCATGAGGTAGATAAGTCACCCTTGTTACAACATCAGGCAGAATGTATTGGGACGTACAGTATGAAGGTCAGAGTTGGATCTCTCTCATCGTTGATCATTTAAGGATGCTCCTCTGCTCTTCCTCTTTGGTTTGCCAAATGATATATGATCACTTCTGCAGCGTTAGTTAATGTACACTATTAGCTCTGTATTTAAACATGATAATGTAATTGATTCACAAATTGATTTATTGTTGTTAATTCAAGTGTTTCATGTATTAATCACAGTAAAGAAATTAATTTAGTATATTTTATGAGCTGTTGTGCGATCAACTAATGATATGAATTAATCAACTTTAATAAGAATTCAAACACTATTGTTCGGCTAATTTGTCACTTTGTAAGATGGAGAATGAACAAGGGCCTTTTGATTTACAACACATAACTCTACTTAAAGGGATTCTAGGGAATTACACTGTTTTGTTTTTGGATTATAGACTCAGTTCTCAAATGTATAGTCTAATCCACTCCAGGTGACTGCCGTGCTAAAATCCTTCCTTGTTTATCTACCAAGGTTTAAGCCTGATCACTTTCAGGATACATGTCAAGATGCAGATTCCAATCTTAATTCCAAACTAAATAGTCTGTTATTGTTAATGTTTTTTATAGTACAAGTGACAACAAAGGTTTGGTTGTGTTTGCTTTTCCTATAAGTTGAAATCAAAGTGACTCCTACTTCTATCTTCACATTTGTGTCTTCTCCATGAAAGTAGAGCTTTGGTTTTATAAAACAGTTTTCATTCTTTGCCTAGAGTAAATACAGCAGTTGTTTTCCACTCCAGAGAGACATTTAAGTAGTTCATTAGTGGCTATGTCATGTCTTTAAAGTATTGATCCCTCCAGTCAATGGAAAAATAACAACCCCGGTTATAAGCTACTTGTCCATAGCGATGGGCAACATAAATTATTTAAAAAGGGCACATTCACTGCGGCCATGGAGCCATCAATCATAAGATATAGCGATGACAAAAAAGCTGTGCTTCACAGGTCCCTCCTATCTCCCCACAGAACAATTCTATCAGCCAGGTGAGTGTGAGGAGGCAGGATGACCTGATGTCACTCACATTGTTGCCTCTTCCTTTGAAGTGCCCAGCTCTCCTCTCAGCCCGGGAATGGGATGGCTAAATAGATTCTCTGTGTTTACCGCTGGCCTCCCTTCCAGAGCACACTTCAATTTGTCTAACAATAAAAGGTGGACAGAAGAGTTGGAAATTCCCAAACAATGGATGAATTTTTTATCAAATGCTTGAATTGAGTTGCAAGTTGCGCAATATTTATTCATAGGTCTTTATTCAAAAATATTCCATTGAAAAGTGAAAGATACAAGTGTTTTATACAACAAGAGGTATACGGGAGGTAGCTTAGAGTAAACAGGATTTATGATACGGATCGGGATGTTTTCATCCTGATGTTTACTGTAGTTTTGATCTCTACAACTGGAGGAAGAGAAGATAGAAGCCCTAGACAGAAACTAAATGATCATGAGTTTACTGTATATCTTATTCAACCTTTATTTATACTCGAAAGATCATTGAGGGGCAACCCTCGTTTACAATGACATCGAGTCATTACAGAAATAATTAGAAAACAGACATTAAACCAAAAAAAGAAAAACAGGAGACAGATACATATAAGACTGCTAAAATCAGTCTAAAAAAGTTTAAATAATTGGATAAATTATTACACAAATTAGATAATTAAGTGAGTACAAAACTGCAATAAATAAACACACTTATGTAAAACAGTTACAAACAGAGGTTGGGAGGTTTAACATCAGGTTACTAAAATGCCCAAAAAGTAAAAGTTAATTTCCCTCATGAAGATGCTGTATGTTGTTCCAAGAGTCCGGTGCAGAATAAGAAAAAGCAGATTTTCCCAGTTCCGATCTGACTCGAGGAACATTCAACAGTAAACGCCTTGAGGAACGTGTCTGGTAATGCCCAGTCGAAAGATGGATCAGTTCTGTCAGGTATGAGGGTCATTTTTCTGTGAGAGCTTTCTGAATAAAAAGATGCCAATGCATATCACGTCTTTCTGTTAGAAATGACAACGTTGGATGGTCTGTTATAATCCTGGGAACAAAGATGGCTGCATTACAATGATATAATGTTTCTGATGTAGCAATCTTGAAACCTATCGAGTATCACGACGACATTATAATCTCTGGTTTTATTTGGATAAGCAGTAAAGATATCTAGACCAGATGGACTTCCTTTTTTTGTGTGCTGGTCATTCTTAACAGTAGAACTTGAAACTTGCTGGAGTGTTGTGATAATATCTTAAACTGGATTATTGTCAAACGTAACACATCATATGCAGAAGTTTTATATTGATAACATGCACAACAGCTAATTAATTCAACTCTTTTGCTTTCCAATAGACCATTCTACTTGGAATAACCAGAACATTTAATTTAATAGTGCCCGACCGATTTATTGGCTGGCCGATAATATTTGCTGATATTAGCATATCAACTGTGCTAACAGTTCATCACTGTGAATGGAGACTGTAGCGTACAACATCGTAGATCTACGTTTGGTCAATCAGCCTTCTCCATTAAAGGCTGCAAACTCTGGAACACCTTACCACCTGAAATAAAATTAATGTCTGACTTAAAATCTTTTACAAAACAGGTGAAATGCTGGCTCAAAGCAAGCCAGAGCTGTACCCACTTTTAATTAATATCTTCAAACTTCATTTTAAACTGGTTTATAGCATTTGTATTGTTGTACATGTATTTTAATGTATCCTCATATCGTGTTATGGGGTTTTATGTAACTGAATGTTGTACATTTTAATCTGTTGTTTACACAAAGGCCTAACTGGGGACACGAGTTGGAAATTAGCAATAGCTATATACTCTTTATGCAGCACATCAGTTTCATGCTTTGTATTGAAATTATGTTAAATTGCATTGTCCCTATTAAATAAATAAATTCAATTCAATTCAAAAGACTATCGGCATTGGCTAATTTATATCTCTGATATTTGCCGATTTTGTTAAGTTCGTTCATCAGTCAGATGTAATTTTACTTGCCCATAAATTGATTAGAAATTAGCATAAAATATGAGAATAACCTACGTACTGTAAACCATCCTTCTCTAAACAAAACAACAATAAAATACATACCAGTAACATCGTGAATTTATTGATTGCATTCTGGAACATGGTAAGCAGCAAACTTAACAAAATATGAAGTCCAGAAAAGCATGATGGGATATGTGGGCAATACTACATATACAGAATATATCATATGAGCTGCGGACATGCGGAGTCAAGTGTTGTTTTATGGATTTAGAAAACAGATTTGTATTGGCAGAGCTTAATTTTTCTGGTCAAATATCAATCTAAATCTGCCTTATTTGTTATTCTGCAGATATGCTTTTCTTAACAAAAAAACCCTTCATTTTATATCCTGTAATCTGATTGAATCAGATGCACTGTCTCAGTAATCCTCATGGTCATGTGTCCTTTATCTAATATAAATCATGCCACACACAAAAAGAACTGCCCCACTCATTAAGATGTCCTATAAAAGTGGTCATCAGGACCACACTCTGTTAAGCATTATAAATGCAGCCTTTAAAGGCAGCCAAGCAAATATAAAAAAAACACACAGGAAGATACTTAAGTGTCCCAGACGTGTCTTTGAGTTTGGGTTTCAAAAACCTGACTTTGATTAATAATTGATTATATGATCCCATGCTACATGAAAGGCAGGAAGAGGTGCCGTTCTTGTGAACGGCCAGCCAGTCAAACAGCACTTTGTTGTTTCAAATGCTCCCCTGCATATCGCTACCATGGTCAGTCCTCTAACCAGCCCAGAGCTGTGCAACAAAGACAGGCTGACAAAGAGCCGGTGCTGCCCTGATGAAACGAGACATGCAGGGATATGAATGACTACATCTGAGGGGTAATTGCTGCCGAGCAGGAGCCTCCTACCTCGTTTCATTTAGTCTATTAGCAATTTATGACCAGTCTCACTCAGCTCCTCGCAGGAGGGGTTTGATCTAAATTCTCATGAGCTTTTAGGTGAGGCTGGGACCATGTAGAGAGCCTTAGGGGGAAGAAAGGGGTTTCACTTACCACTGTTTTAATTCTCTTTGGCTTATCATTAATTTGTTGTCACATAAGAAAGGTGAGCATCACACAGTTCTAATTAAAGTTAATGGGATTATGATCCCATTCTCTGAGTCTCTGAAGTCCTGTTTTGTGGATGTTTAAGGATTGTCTCTTAGTGTCTCATCATCACTGTGCTTTCCCTCTGTGTTGATTTAATGACTGTATTTGTACATATAATAAACTGTGATAATCCAATTAACTCAAACTGACTGTAAAATTAGAGACTTGAAAGATAAAGTAGATGTAAGACGGACAGTCTTGATATCTGAGCAATAGCAAAATGGCACAAAAAACCCCCATAGAAACCTAGATTTTGAAAGTAAAAAGTGTATGATAGTGAAGCAGAAACAACACTGATATAAAGAAAAGGAGTTAAGCGGTCTGTAAACATTTGTTATCATCCATGTCCTAGTGCTTCTGTATCTGGTAGCAGAGGTTCCTAGTAGGGGTTCAGGCTGAAGGTGAAGGTGTTGGTGCTATCAGAGGCCCCGCCGGCTAATGCCTGGTGTCAGCCCCCCACTGACCAGGATGCAGACCGGGGTCTTTTAGGGTGGGGGGTTCTGACTGGTCCAACAACAACAACAGGCAGACAGAGCAGGCAGGCTAACTCTGTGTGATGGCTTCATGCCGCTCTTGCCTAGTGGCCAGCACATCAAGGCATTGTGTTCGTGTTAGCTGAGACTGAGATATGTGCTGGTATCGACAGTATTTGGTATTGGAGGTTGTTTGGGTATAACTGGAGTGTAGATTAAACTCATCGTGATTGTGTGGCGTAGAAACGAGAAAGCTGTGATATTTGTGATGAGGGAGGATGAGTATTGTTGGACCTTAACTGTCTCCATTATTTTTATTAACCACACACAGCGTGTACAGTTGAAGTCATTATTAACAGACGGAGAACAAATAATGCTTGTTGAACTGACTCAGAACTATTAAATTAGCTCTAACAAACAATGACTTGTGGACTGGAATTGAATGCAAAAGCGAGGAACATCCTGTTAGGTGGGGGTTGTTTCTGTAGTAGATGAACAATGATGAAATCGTGAAACAGACTGTGGATCATCTTAGATTTATTCAGCCATGGTCAGACAACATAGAAACACAACACACATGTCTGACAAAGTGCAGACCATCGCTGACCCATGCGGACCAAGATCTCACAATCATTGGCAAAGTGGCCATCAAGGGCAAAATGGCAAAGTCTTCATCACACAGTGTGGCTTATATTCTGCTAGAAGGTAGAAATTCCTTTCTATTTGGGTACATCACTATAAAACAATAAAGATGACATGACACTGATTTGTATACGTAACCGATGTAGACTCTTTGTCTAGCAAACAGTTGTTGACAACATATGGTTGGCTCCTATCCAAACATAGATCTGCTACAATTAACATGTTTCACCATATAAGGTTACAGCTTCACAGACCCAAAAGAAGAATTACTCTAAGATGGTTGACACAATTTAAAGATATGTCCACAAAATTATCAAGATGAAGAAGAAGGGGTAAAAAATTAGCTCAGTCCGAACTGTGTTTTCCATCCCTGCCACTAACCTCCTGCTGTGCCCGACCATGTGCCTCTACTGAATGACAGGTCCGGTGTTTGCTGTGAAACTCTCTGTGGCACCTCCCTCCACAGGGGACTCTGAACCACCAGCCTACAGGAGTGACTCCCACTGGGAGGGCTGAGGCCTTGCTCTTCCTCCCTTGGTCGACCTCTGACACACCCAGTTTGTGCTCGGTGGCCTTGAAGAGACGGTGGTAGGGATTTCTCCCCGGCCAAGCAGCGGGTTGTAATTGATGTGGCAGAGACGTCAGCACTAATCTTTTGCTCTCTGATGGCCTCTCTGTAAGCCCCTCATCCACTCCACTTGGAGACCTGCCGAAACCAACCTCTGCAAACTGCTACCTAGTCAATTAGATCTACCCTGTCTGCTCCCTGTTTTGTGTAAATATATCTCCTGTAGACACCCAACATGTTCAGTTATCTACCCCGGCACATTCAGGGTGATTTCTTAATACCGCTGCATGCCACTATCAGCAAATGGAAAGCTCAGCTGATATCTCCTCCTGCAGTGGGCTGACTGATTATATATTGAATAGGGGGACACTGTTGATTTTCATATTTGTATGGAGGATTCCTATCTATTCCTACATACCTTGGAACCCACAGTGCATATGGATATTGTAATCACCAGTTATATATTGTATGCTACACCTGGGGATACCATTACTAATTCTTTTCTAAAGTGGTGTGTGTATAGAGTCCGATGTGAAGCATATCACAAGCACTACTCTGTTATGTGTTCACTCATCCCTCAACAATGTCAGCAACTCTGATTTAGAGGACAAACCATGTGATGGAAAGAGGTAGTACTTGTTGTTGTCAGGAATGCAGAGAGGACTTCATAAGCTCTTAGTAAGACATTGCCAACCCATGTACTAGAAAGAAATATTCTAAGCTCTGAGCTGTTCTTTTAAAGGTTTTAAGATGAACATTACACCTTTTTAGAGAAGATTTCACAGCATGAATGTGTTTGCTCTCTGGTTCTGATTACATGATAGAAAACAATTAGAAAGAATGATCCCTGTTGTCTATTCAGACTTATAGCATGATTTTTTTTGCTTCTTATCATGAAGACGAGTAACACGATAAAAAAAAATATAAATACACAACATATTACAACACTTTCCGTTTCAAATACATAGTCAGCGTGCAAAGACTTTCTTTTATCATTAATGATTTAAGCAAATGTTCTGTTTACTCACAAGAGGTGAATTATGATTATAAAGTGATTAAGAAACTCCACTTTTTTATTATTTGAGGACCCCAGGAAGAAATGCTTCTCACTATGCTGAAGCTAATGGGCATCCAAATAAATAAACAATTTAAATTCTATGCAGATGACGGTGTATTGGTTTTACTATGACAGGTTTCCTAAATTGGATTTCAAAGTGTATTCAATAGGGCTTTTTCGATTTTATCACGATTATTGGATGCCTATTCCATTTGTATTGAGATAGTATTTTTAAGTATTGCGAGCCCCCCCCAAACTAGCGTAGTATTGGCTGCCTGGAGCAGTGACATCAGCACCTTGCTGAACAGCACAGGCTGAGATGTATCAGTCTTAGCGCATAGAGTAGCTGAACACTGAACAAGATGCTGGGTGCAGCTGTTTCCTTCCAAGTACCCACAGGCTGCTGATTTAGCGCTCTCTTCATTCAGGAACAGCTCTGCTAAAAGATAAACGCACTAATGTAGCGTGTGAGCTAACCGCTAATGCTACTGGGCTAGCATTCATCAATGATCACTATACAATCTCTCTACTACAAAAATATTTACTCACCTGACATAAATAGCTGTGGATCCAATAACAGTGATCCACTGCAGCTGAGCTTTTTCATCAGTATTTCGTCAAAAAACTCAATGTGAGACAGTTGTATGAAATTGAAAATAGACAGAACAACTCTCCACTGGTTATCTTCTTTGAGTTAGAATGGAACAATAGAGGGCAGGTTTCCACATTAATAAAACGTTCTTCATTTATTATCTGGTTCAGTCAGACAGTCTGATAGAGTTCTAGCTTTAATGATAATCTGAAAGACTTGCAGCTATCGAGAAAACAAGGCATGCATTGTACGCTCCTTTTACACTTTCTAATGCTCTCAGATCACGACGGCTGTTTTAAAGAGAACGGATATGATGTCACAATTATCAAATCTAGAGGAAAGAAACTTTTTTTTTTAATCGTCCAATAAAAAATTGTGATACTTTAGTGAAGAGATTTTATTCTCCCAGTTCTAGTATTCAGTCACCCTGCTAGCAATACATTTTATTGAATCATTATCTAGTTGTCGAAATATATATTGGTCACCAGATTATTGTCGGTAAAAATGCCTATGCAACATTTCAAGTTTTGTCCTAAAATAAGAGAGGAGAGTTAAATGAATGCAGTCTTCTGAAATCAGTGTACTTCTGGTTGAACTTAAATAAAGGACCACTGCTAGACCATAAATAGATTATTCACATTTTGTCATTTATACTTCTTGAACTTTGTGTGTAAAATGCAGTAAAATCAACCTATTTAAAGCTTTGATTGGCAATGAGTGTTGTTTTACTGTGTTTTAAAATCAGCCGCATACAGAGAGGCGACATGTTCATCACAGTCTCATCCATGAGCAATCCCACCAGCAAACAGTGACAACCTCTCCCCACGGCCTCACTCATATTAGACACATGCTGTCAGAAAAAGGAGTCTGCTTCCAGTAAATCCTGTTGATTAAACTGAGTCATATAATGTGAATATGTGGTGGTGAGATGTTATGCATAAACACTGATTTGAATTATAACCAGGTGATATTTATATTTTCAGTTGGAAAGGTGTCTGCCAGTCCAACCACAGGCAACAATATCTGTTCACTTTGAAACTTTAAACCCTGAGTTTAAGCTAACAGTCATATTTTTTTATTTAAGCCCGGGAATTAACCCATTGAGATCAAGATCTCTTTCTTAAGAGTGACCTGGCCAAGAGGGCAGCAGCACGTGTCATTATAAACATTACATGATTAAGAAACAGTTCTCAAACAATAAGTTAAGAGCAACAATTAAAATGTGCAAATTGGTTCACAGAGAGAGTGCAGAAGTTTTGATCACAGATTACAATTCAAAAAGCATGAACATAAATAAGAGAGAACTAAACCAAGAAGATCTTCATAAATAAGAGTCAGTCAGTGTATATACCTGCGTACCTTCAAGAAAAAATCAGATATAAAAATCAAAGTCCCATAGAAAACACAATGACTGATTTGTCACTTAAGCATTTTATAGAAAAAGCCTTCTAACAAATACTAATTCTATGAGCTTACTCTTATTTTTTTAAACTACAAATCCCATGTAAGGCATAAATTGTTTGTAACAATTATTTAATCATGCCACAGGCTTTGTTGTTCAACACCAACATAAATGTTTTCCCTTATGATACAAATCTTAAATAGATAAAGATTGTTGATATTTTGTACTTGGCTAATTATATTTTTAATTTTGTACATTTTTTATGAATTTTTGGGAAATGGCATCAGCTTATTGGGAAAACACAAGATATTGTCTCAAATGGAGATCAGCATTCAGATACCTTCTGTCAGTCTTGTGTCAGTGTTTATCAAAATGTCCAAGTATGAGTCAGAAACATCATCAAATGTCTGAAAATATAATAGGTGCAAAATGTCAGGGGAAATAGTCCAGTGTTACAGGAAGCGATGCCATTTCCATAAATGTTTAATTGATTGTAATCCTTTGTTGAGGAGACATTTGCACAATGCATGGCTTCACACCCAGCAGGATATTGAAATATTGGAGTAAAATAATAATTTTGATCCATTTGTAGCCTAATTGTCAGAAAATGACTGATAATGGCCTTTTATGTTGTGTGAGTATCTATCATACAATCTTACATTTAAAGTGGCAGGAAAAAAAATGAAAGTAGTAATTGGAAGCTGTCACTGAATGTATATGCAATCAAACTCACTCGGTGATGATTAAGCTGCTGATAAAGTTGAGTTGTTAACTGCAGCATTCCTGCCATGGCCACACTGAAAGCTTTAATTGTTTTCATATGGCCGTTCATTAGTGCACACGCCGTTGATTAAGTCATATGTCAGCAGCGAATTGCTCCTGAGCTGTCAGGCCAGAGGGCGGCTGTGAGAGGGATGCTGGGATGGTAGTCATTCTCCTCCACATGCCGGCCAGCCACCCAACCCGCCACCTCCGCAAAAAAGCTACTAACCCCCTCCCAGTCAGGTTTGCGGGCAACCATCTTTGCTTGAGCTGTTCGGCTCGCTGCAGCCATGACAAGATTCGCAATTCTCTCCCTTTATTCACACTCCATCGCCCCAGCTCCACGTCACGTCAGAGTGGTGTTGTCGCGTGGTCGCGGGTGACCCCAGGGTACGGGGCTGTCTCCACTGATCCAAGCGTACCCTGCTGGGGGACAAGGCCCTGGTCATATAATACACAGCTTTACAACAGCAGCAGCAGGCCACCACGCAGATATCCTTTAAGAAATTAAGAAATGTTCACACAGGTTAAGGCAGTCATAGAGCTTAATTAAAACACGTTTTCTGTTTCAAATATAAATATGATATTAAAAATGTATTTTTCCCACTTTTATCATCGTAACCTTGAATACAACATGTGTACCTTGAGCATAGAAGAAGAAATGGTCCAAACCTTTATATAGCAATTGTCTGGATGTTGTCTACTTTTGTCACAGCAGACGGTCACATAAGATGCTCCAATCACAAGCAAATGTATTACCAAACCAAAAAGCTGCTGGAGGTGTCATGTAAATACCTAACCACAGTTAAAGTAATAGGCTATAAAGTGATCTTTAAGTGGAGTTTTAAGCACCCCCATAATGGCTTTGGCTGCCTTTTAGCAGACCATGTGACTCCCCCAGAGTAGTGATTATGAGTCACGGATGAAGAGGTCTTGTGTGTAGGTCAGCCTGTAAGCCTTACTTTCACCTGCCAATCTTTACTTTCCTCGATACTCTGAGAGCCTTGTTCTTTTCACTGTTAACTGTCTTACAGCAGGTGGTATCTGGTAAATTATGTCTACAAAACACTTTGACAAAACTTGGGGATAGCCTTGTGGAATTCCTACTGTGGTGAAAAGCCTCCAAAATGGAGCCGGAATTAGAAGAAACACATAGATTAAACAGCCTTGTTATTTGGCAAATTGTTGCACAGTAATAGGTTACTGTATATATAATGTAGAAAGAAATACACATTTGCCAACAGCGTTTGTAAAGGAGAATTCCTGGCTCTGCTTTGACGGTTTTCCCTTTATAATATTACCACAAGGACACCGATGCATGGTGCTTCTGTGAATTTTGTATTATGTGAGAGGTCTTCGGGGCGAGTTTCAGGAAGTGTTCTTAATTTCACAGGGTTAAGGAACAGCAGATTCACAAGGAATACAGATCACTTAGCACAGGCCTGCGACCGCCCCGAAGCTGGCGAGCTTTCTCCCGATTTGTTAACCACATCCTCGGGGCCGCTGAACCGTTGAGACTGCCAAGGTGAACGTGCAGTCCCAGAAGGAGGCTTTGCTGTCATAGATCAGTGAAACAGTGATTCAGCTTCACCCATGTGTTTATGTGTGCATGCTCTTTTTAGTGTATTAACCCTCATGGTGTGTGCATGTGCGTGTACATGTATGAACGTGTTCTGCCTATGTGAAAAGCCTCTCCAGCCCTGAGGTCCGCAAGTCTTCGGGCCTCATGATCAAAGCGGTGCCATCTGAACTGTGCCACAACTGATGTCTACATCAAATCCCCTCATGAAGAGAGACAGAAATGGAGAAAAAGGGTCTTTTTTAAACATTTACACCTCTTTTTTTACCAAACCATTTTGAAAACATGTGTTTTATAAGAGGAAATAGCTTCTTTATATATATATATATATATATAAAGAAAAGGGATGAATTGAGTGTGACATGAGGAAAGAGATTTCCTTTTCCCCCTTCAAACCGTAGACATCTGAAAACAAACAGTGAGTTAAGCTATTGGATGGATTGCACAAGAATCCGCCCATTATTTGCCCAAACTAAGAGGAATTGTACATGTATCAGTGATAATCCGATAATCATGCCGCTGCTAAGCTTTTAATTTGATTAAGTGTGTGAAAATTGAGGGCAGAGAGTCTCTAGGAGGATAACATCACAGACAGCATCTCCTAATTAGCGCTGTAAATTTACATATGGATTCCTGTTTAATGTTTAACCAGTCCTTAATCCACCCCGCTCTGTGATGTCTGCAGTCGGAAACATCCTCCTCTGTCACATGATGTGTGATTATTCCAAATGCGCTCCGGCTTTTCAGCTTTTCTGAGGAAATGGTAACAATTACTGACGCCTTCAAATTGTTAGATTTGGGAAGCGTTTTAGTCACGGTGGACAAATCATCCTCCGTTTCCTCCAGGAATTGAATAGAGCGCTGCTTTTAAAGGGCTTTTGGCTTGAATGTGCACTGACCAGATTAACACCAGACAATCATTATCTACATTATTGTGTCTTTACAGCACACAGCCTCCCCTATTGAAATCGATCATCGCCTCCCTTGTGCTGTGCTGAAAAATGACAGATTAAAGTGATCATGCAGTTCATTTTAAAATACATGTAATTAGGATACTGGACATGGTTTTTTTTGTGTGTCTATTTCTGCTTGAGGATCTATCGGCTTAAATCTTATCTGCCACTGTTGTTACAAATTTATTGGAAAACAACCGACACCTCACAATGCGCGGTTCAATTTACAGACATCCTGCGAGTTTACACATCAGTCAATCAATAGTTTTGGATTAAGTGTTACTGTTGATTTATATGAGGTAATATAAAAGTGAGAGATTTTTCATTACTGTATGTTGTCTATAAAAAAAATCTTTTACTCTCCTTTTTATTTCCTCTAATCCTGCACTCCCTCTCTGTTTGTTTTTCCTAAGCCTTATTTTCTTTCCATTTTTAATAAGCTGAACCAAACCATTTTCATCTTTTTACAGCCCGTTTCACTCTTGCAGCTCGGAATAAATGGCGACTTTATTTCCATGAAATTCTCAAATGACATAGATTTTACTTTTGCATAAAAGCATGAAGAATGTGCCTAATATCGGCTGCATTCATCTGCTAAGTGGACATTTGCATGGGTGCAAGGGGAAGAGTTGGGGGGGGAGAGGGAGAGAACCACTAGCCTCCTGGGGTGACAGCGGTGCAGGGGGATGACATGTGACAGCTGTGACAGTACTGAAGGGGGAGGTGGGCAGGCAACTTGCTGCGCCCCCTGATCCAATTACGCCACACGGCCCCCTGTCAGACCCAGCAGCTTGACTCCAGCCACTCTGAGGACAGTATTGATCTCTTGTCAGGAGGACCAGTTGCCCTTCCTTACAATACAGCACCACTGCCATCACACCCCCACTTACTCCCACCATCTAAGCTGATCCACTCATGCCAACCACCCTCTTAGTAAAATCGGGTTATGGCATTCAGGTACAGAGAGAGAGAGAGAGGAGGTCAATGGGGCTGTGTGCTAAATACTCCCATAGCTAGTGAGGGAGTGTGCGTAACATCCTGGGAGCGGTGGTAGTGATGCACCTGTCCAGCTGCTTTATGTACAGTACTTCCCTAATGGTCTGAGAGGATGCCTCCTCTCCTGGGTTGCATGGAAGCGTTTGATTTGAGATGATGAAAAGGCCATTGCAATTAGCAGGCGCTGGTTCTTTTTCTGCCAGAGCTCGGACGGTAGAGACACTGGCAGCTGCCAATAACTTCAGCTTACACAGAACAGACAATTAGGCCGGGGGGCCTGTTACCGGTTACAGCGGTGAGTCCCACACCTCCAGACCTTTGCACCGGCCCTACCTCCGAGCACCTGCAGGTCAATAGGCAATGATATTGTGTGGAGCATCATCTTGGAGCAGAGGTTAATCAAACCACAAGCACACACACACACACACACATACACATCACTTCCATTCAGCTTATTATACTTGCCACAAAGGCCAAGTGCAGGAGAGGAGGACAGAGAGGGAAGATCCACTTCTTTCTGTGTTATAAAAGATGCTTCTGTTAAATATATTGATGTGATGATCGTTGTTTTTGTTTTTTAATTCTGTACAAGAACGATAAATATAACATGACAGGGTAAAACAGGAAATGATAAACAATGATCAAAGTTGAAAAGACGACAAGAAAAGAACAAACTAACAAACAAAAAACAGAAACTGAAAGAGCAAACAAACAAACAACAGAATAAATAATGTTACTTTCAGACAGGAAAAAATATAATATTATTATATTACAACCCCAGCAGCATCATCGTCATCAACAAGGGTACAAACAAACAAAAAAGGGGAGGGAGGGGAGGTAAAACAACATAAAAATGGTCAAAAGGGGTGGGAGAGGGTGTCTCTCCAGCTGCAAGGCACTGCTGTTGTGAAGGCATTAGATACCTGATACTCCACCAATGGTGTCGGGTAAATATTCCTTTTGAAATGGTTTTAAGTTTGTATCTTGGTTGGGATAAATCCTTACTAAAGACTCCCTGTAGAACTGTATCTGTTGTTTTTGTTACCATTACCATCCATGGCAAGGCGGGCTATTGACAGCCCCTTGGAAAACACAAAAACACTCGGTATATGGCAAATCAGTGTGATCTACTGACGCTCTGTGTGTACAGCGGCATGAAATTGGGCACAATCTGGAAAGAAGCTCATAGTCACTTTCATGGTACATGCAGTGTGTATCCAATGCAGAGTGTGAACATTATCCGGGTCACTCATGCATTCAGTTGTGACACCAAAGAGGTTTGGTCAGAGGTTATGCAGAGGTAGACGATCCTTGTCTTCCTGGTTAAAAAGGGAGAGGAACAAGTCTTTGTGGTGCAGATATGGATTCCATATTTGTAGTATATCTGCAGAAGTGCATCTATCTGCCTGTCTATAGGTCTGTTGATAAGTCATCTTTATCTATCTTCAGTATCTGTCTATATCTTTGAAGACAGGATATTTCTTAAAGCATGATATATGTGTGCCTGAAGTTGAAATAGCTCAAAGAAATGCCTTGAAAGGGAACTATTCAAATTAAACTTTCAAGAGAAACATACGCTTAATAAAGACTTACAACAAACATCCTCACAAAGAAACCACTGAATTAAATCATCAAGGCAATTGTATTTATTTCATTTGTAGGCTATTAACAGAAAACAAAGGAAAGATGTAATTGTTCTAGCTTTTCAAAAAAGACTTCCATTTCAGCATCCATTCTCCACGTTTCCCTCTAATGTAATACTTGTGAGCAAAAATAGGTTGTGTCTGCACCACTGAGTTGTGATAGGCTGGTGTGTTACTGCCCGACTTATGTTCAGTTAGCAGTGTTGCTTTTCTGAGCAAAGTAATCATTCATGTAATTAATCTAGAGGAAACTTGTGAGCAAAATAACCCAGATCTATCGCTGAAACACAAAGTCGCTCCTCTGTGATATTTGATTTAATGCCCTGTGGGACAAAGAAAGGGGATGTGGGTACACTGCTACATTGTTTTGTGACATAAATCAAGAGTGATTGTTGTGTCATCATATACTGTTGATAGTCCGGCCTAGTCTAAAGTGGTAAAAAAAAGATATAGTTCTTGCTGTTTCATTAAAAGACTGTAATGCAACTATTCATTGTTGCAGGGGGCTTATCTAGAGCGGCCATTGAAATCTAATTGAAGAAATAATTCTCCTTACTTTGTGTGCATAAAATTAAACACTAGAATGACACTGTAACTATTGTGAGTGAATTTTTAAATTGAGGATGAAGAAGTTCCTAGACTTGTAGAAAATCCAAGTCTTTTGGCTTCTTTTGATTGATCCCCTTTGAAGTATTTATGTAACAATAAAAGTGTGTGCTGAATGTTAACATTTGCTTTCAACAAACCTGCTACGCTCATTGTTTCACAATCAATCCATTTGTAGTTTATGTAGCACCAAATCACAGAGGAAGTTGTATCACACAATTTAAACAAAGGGCAGATCTAGATTAAACTTTTTTTTAAAACTCTATTTACAGAGATCCAGCTCTGATCCTCAATTTACAAGCACAACACACGAGAGGAGAACAATTTATTTTCAACAAGCAGAAACCTTAAGCAGAACCAGACTTGTTGGTGGAAAGTCATCTTCCTCTACCTGACTGGCTGAGAGAATGGGATCAGGGGTGAGACAGAAAGAGACTAATTCAAAAGAAAATGGACAAATCTGTAGGTTGTATGAATTATCTTACAAAATGTTTTCCCCAAAAGAATTTCTCAACAATCCTAACCTGGGCAGATCACATGTTTAGTAGATGCTCAAATTTCACATAAACGATCATTTGAATATTATCAGGATTGAAGTGCTTCATTCACGAACCCAATGGCAAACTATTACATAAAAAGTGTGAATTCATGCAGTTTTAGAATCAATCAAATACCAGCAAAGACTGCAATCAGAACCAAAGATCCACAAGTTTCACCAAATGAGTATAAAAATGAAAAACAAACTCTAAAATGATAATATTTTGAATTAATTTTTAAGAAATGAGCTGCTAAATATCCCTCATTGTTGTGTAAATGTTGGTATAAAGTTGTTGTTATTTAGCAAAATATGCAACATTAAGCATTTTCAACTGCTCTTTGTATCAACCACTCTATTCAGATACATTCATTAATCAACGTTGAATGTGGTCCTCTGGTGTGATGCCCCGCATGTAACACACATAACAATATCAGACACAGAGTAGCTTCCTCTCAGGGACACATCATTGTAGCGTGAACCAAATTGGGACACTGCTTCCATTTCGGAAAGTGCAATTATGAGTGTTTTAAGACATCCCGGTGACATGTCATCTGTGAACCAACACACCACTAGCACTTCTAAACCAAAGATATTTGTCACACCTACTGTAATGCACCATCAAGTCGCTGAAGCCTCGGCTCCTCCAGAGGGGCCCAGGAGGGGAATCAAAGAATCTGTCAGATTAATCCACGCAGTGAAGATTCCTCCTGTCATCTCGGCTCTCTTTTACCACTGGCTTTTAAAAGCCATTTAAAGGCAGCAAAGTGAACGGGACAGACAAGCTTGACAGCAGCTCTTGAAAGAGCATCTGTCTCCTTTAACACTTAAATAAACTATGATACTGCCTTTTACACATGAACTTAATTTTAATTAATGAATTGATTCATTGTGTCATTGACAAAGCCAAATTATTTAAGAGATGCCAGAAGCAATATATACAGTTCTTCCTATAAGGACAGTGCCAGGCTTTGCATCACTCTGCATAATCCTTTTCTTAATTAGACATGTGCTTGAAATTATAAAGCATCATTAGAGGTGTGGATCTACAGTGGAATCGTAATTATTTTTAACTAGTCGACAACAGAAGAATACACAGTACATGCTACCATCTCTAGTAACTCTATGTGGCTTGATGGTGTGAAAGCTGTTAGAGAAGTTTGATGCATCACAGAAGCATGGAGTATGAAGTCAAATTACAAAGTTTCAAGTTGAGAAGAGCATGCATGGTTTAACGTGCGACTGTAGCTTTAAATTGAATCTAAAGTCACAGCAGGGTTTATTCAGAAGTATAACCCACTTCTTTGTACTTAAAACTTTATACCTCTAACAAACATATTTTATCATGCCTCTTAATTTGACATAAAAATGCTTTTCATAAAGAATAGCTTGCAGCATTTCTTATAACATTCTCCTAAAAGTACATGGTAAAAAATGAAAACACATCATAACAGATCTACATTTATCCCATCTCCTCGGCCTGCTGTAAACTACCTTACAATTCTTCATTAATGATTCCCAGTAAATTCCTTAAAATGGTAATTTGTCATCCTGTCACTTCATTTGCGACCTAAGATTCCTCACTAGAGGCATCATCAAATAAATTAATCACTACCCAGGATCCATCTCTCCCTCGTGCGTGCTATTATACCCGGCTCTCTTGTGTTTCTCTTCATTTACATATATTTAATGGCCCAGTTGTGCTTGATTGTAGCATGCGACTTGCTCAGCTCATGTCAGGTGAAATATTCCGACTGCCACAGACTTTAACTGTGCCCAACCATGTCTTGTTCATTTTCTATGAATACCCTAAACACAGGAGAATAGGAAGAATTAGCGACATTTTATGGAACTGTAAAACCAAAAGTGCACATCTTGCAGGTTTCTGGTTGGGGAATTAGGCTAATAAGATTGCACACTTTTAACAGGCATAGTGATGTTTTTTTTAAATTCCTGACACCAGAATCTGAATTTGAAAGAAAAATTAGAAAGATTGCTTAAAGCAAAAAAAGATTAGAAAATGAGATACACTAAGTTGTCCACACAATTTGGTTTGATTTAATTGTATCTCATTACTGCACATGTGTACAGTACATTACCCACCAGACAGATCGCTTTGCTATGCTCCTCAGGGGAATTATTGTGGGATGTTGAATGAAGCTATGACCAGGCTAAGAGCTGAAGCAAAGGATAAAAAAAAAAACAGGAATGGTTTAAGTAGGATGAAACAGAGATTCAATTTATCATGTATATTAACCAGCAGGGACAGAGAGAATTTTAACTGCTCTTTGTTTCATGTAAAACTTTGGTGTCCTGTTTAGTTTTACATTCAGTACAACATGTTAAAGGCATCAGCACACAAGGAAAAGCAGCTTCCTGAATGTTTATTTTTCTGACTCAAACCTATTCTTTCCTGTCTGTTATCTATGAGCCATGAATGCATTATGATGCAGGTTAATTTATATAGAGACATTTTATTTCTATAGTTAGATGTGCCATGGGGGACTTGAGATGTGCAATGACAATACTTCATATTGGGTTGATATAATCTATGAAAACTCACAAATATGTCAGTATGTTAATTATCTTATATGTTGCTGTTCCCTCTAATCGTCCTGCTTTTCTCATGTTGTTGTTAGACCTCATTCCAATTGTATCCAAAATAATTCAAGATAACAGCTCTGTCATATTTAACTACATGGTCTTTGCTAACCACATTTCCTTAGCTCTTAGCTAACCTCCATTCACCACCAAAAAAGGCATCAATTAATCTTTGGGTAGCTGATCATCTCAATTTACAGATGATTCATGAGACTCTGTAGGTAAAGGTATAGTTTTTCCAGTTTTAGTCCAAGTCACTTTCAACCAGTGTTTCAGCAGGTATTGTATGTATACAGAAACATATTCTGTCTAGGGAGCAAAAGAGGTACAACACAATCTTCTGTAATGCAATCCAAGAACCCATCAGCAATCATGGTGACGACGATTTAGCTCTTTAATTATTGTCTTTGAACAGATATCTGCATGCACTGCAACAAATAAACCCCTCTTAGATGTTGTTTCTCAGCACTCCAACTCCAGTCTCGCCTCTCAAGTTGCCAGTCTGACTGTAAAGAACGGCAACACATGGAAAAGAGAAGTGTTGGTTGGTCTTTTATTCCTTACTGTTACACACCAAAAGTCCTAAAAAATATAGTCACTCGCTCTTAGAGGATATATTGTTGTCGGCGGGGATAGCCCATGGGTTCATGGATTGTATAGCTGATGGCTTTGACCTTATCTGATCGGCCAAATGTTTGCATGCTCTGTGAGAATGTATTGATAGTGTAAGTCTTTTTTCTTCTCATTATGATAAGGGCAGTCATATGTGATGGGGTCTAATGTTAGTGTTTAAAGCCAATGAATGAAAATGAGATTTTTTGGGGAGCCTTACTTATTTTCTTATCACAACACTGGAAAATGTATTACAAGCAGTATATTGTTTGTTTCTTGTTAAATAACCAGGTGATGAAAGATATAGATTGTCCTGATGCACCACACAGTTATTGTGTGTTTTAAGGAGCCCTTCTACATTTTGGTAGGGGTGCAAATGAATTACCTTGTTTTCTATTTTTTTTTATTTTTTGGAACCAATTATTCTTATGAGCCCAGAGCATGTCATGTTTCAACTTCCCTGCTCATTAAGGGTCCCTAACACCAGAGGACATATGAATGTGCTCGCAGCATTACCACAGACAACAACAACTCCATGTCGCTAAAGAATCCTCTCTCACCCAGCCACCCTGTGAAAACCTTGCAGCCTGTTTCAAATACAATTAGCATAATTAAGAATTAACATGCATTAATTGTTGTGCTAAATGCAATCTGAAGCCAAATGTGTCACTTGCTGGAGAGAAGCTGCTAAATGCTTTGTCACCTCCTGCTTAGGGGAGTGGGAACACTCCGTGTGCTCATAAAAGAAGAGCCACTTGTTCAGTGCAGATGAAGCTCCGTCAGTGATAGACATATAAACAAACATGCCTGGCTCACGAGTGCTTGTGTGTTGAAGGAACAGAGCTGTGTATTGATCAAGGGAGTTTGTGATGTTGGAAGGATGGCTTTATGACAAAGGAAGAGGGAAGAGGGGATATAAGAAGTGCAGATTGGGCTAACCAGGGCTCAACCTGGCAATAAAGTCTGGCATTTGGAGAGAGCAGAGCACACTCGGGGTTATTCTGTACGGTGCCACTTTGAGTAGTGGAGGAGCTGTCCTTTCCGCCTGTACTTTGTGCTCTGTCAGATGGATTGGTGATCAAAGGAGATCAAAAAGATGTTTTTTTAAAACCCCAGATGAGGACTGTGGAGTTACCAATCCTTCACCACTGAAGGGCTTCTGTTGGTGTTGTTTAAGCTAGAAGTTGTGTTGCATTAAAGTCAGAGTTAAAGGATGACTGCTATGTATTAATGGATATATTCTTTATCAGCATTGATATAAATTAACTGTATTGAATGAACATTTAGAACCTAGAGTCCTTTTTAAAAATGGTAAATGATCAAAGTAAGCTGCAAAAACATTGTAATAAGTCTCTTCAGTAATCATGGGTGTTTATCATGAATAACTTGAATAACACCCATCAGAGGGTCATCCACTTTTCCCTTCTTAAGCCAGGTGTGCCTCCACCTGCTGCACATAAGATGTAGCAGGAAAATAATGATCAATTGCCTTAAGACTTTTTTTAATTGGTGCAAACACTTTGTTACCTCAGCAGCATATTATGTTACCTTCATTGGCTGTTCTACCAAGCGTTACGTCTTTACATCATAAGGCATAAAGCTTTAGTTCATTTTAAAAATAAAGTCCCGATACTAATCCTTTTAGCTATTAACACCATTGTTGTAAAATCATGTAAACTGAAGTTCAAACTCTATTAAATCTTATTAGAGTTTAACCATTTTCTGAAATCCTGCATCATTTTGTCTCTTTTCTGTTGACAAGACGACTGTGTAACAGTGTCCCTTTATATGCAAAGAAAATAAATGTGCGCTCTCCCATAATTCCATTCAATAACTTCAGCTCTCTTGAATTCAGATTTGTTGTAGACCTGATGCTTTGGCTGTTGTTTCCTCTTTGTTTAAGAGGTGCAGAGCACAACACATACAAAGAGCTGCAAGCTTTTCCACATTAATCTAGATTTAATATTCGTTTCAAAATACGTTTTCCCTATTAATTAAAAGTAAACCATGTATTGTATGGTACATTATCCCTCTAACGGCCCCGTGTGGAGATTATGAAGTGGAAAACTAATGGTGTAGACTTTAGCATTTGGGTATTGCCTGAGTAATTTACATATCTGTAAGGGGATGTCGATGTATGTGCAAATAAGCAGAACTCTGTGTCTCGTGCTTTCTCTGCCTACCCCCCTCCTCCCTGGTTTTACAGAGGGAGTCAAAGAAGAAGTGTTGCCTCTCTCCCCTCAGCTAGAGAAGGTAATGAGATTCTGTGCACCCTCTATTACGAGGAGGATGAGAAATCTGATTATTAAGGAGAGGCATGTGGCAGTAAGAAAAATCTGTTTGTTTTTTTCTTATTGTATCACCCCAAGAAACAAAGGTGACCCCCATGTTCCGTTCATTAAATCTCGCCTCCTCTAATTTATCAAGGTAAACTATCACACTTTCTGCTGAGCTAATCAGAAACAGCCAAACTTGTTAGGTGAGCCTCAAAAGGACACATCCCCGGATTTGGAGATCACTTCTGTATACTGAGTGGGGCCTAATTCATGCTTCCCACTGAACAACAAATGCTTTATGGGCATTTGCATGAGTGTATTGAGATTTTTTTTATTTCATACAGGAAAGTTCAGGACAATGAGAATGAATTATGACCTGCAGTACAGAACAAGTGTAATTATTTCAAGGACACAGAGTTGCTGCAGGTGTAGCTTTCTGATGAAAATATCACAGAGAATATAATTTTAACCCCTTCTTGCTATTCTTCATGCAACAGTATTAAATCTCAATGAATGGTGCTTTCTTTTTCTTTACATGTAAACACAAACAACATCTTTATATTATATGTGTATAATAATAATAATCATTATATAATAATAATAATCATTATTATTATTACAAGTTTACTCTTACAAGTGTTTCTGATGGAATACAGGGACGCCGGTAGCCTAGTGGTTAGAACGCCACCCCATGTGCAGAAGCTGTACTCCTCCAAGTGGGCGTCCCGGGTTCGAATCCGACCTGTGGCTCCTTTCCCGCATGTCATTACCCACTCTCTCTCTCTCTGTCTCTGTCTCTCTCTCTCTCTCTCTCCCTGATTTCTCACTTTATCCACTGTCCTATCTCTAAATAAAATAAAAAGCCCAAAAAGGAATGCTCACATGATATTTTCTTGTACAATCAAACAAAGTTTGGAATTAATTGTATTCCTCGACACGTGTGTCTAAGTGGGGGGTGGGTGGGGGGGAATCTCTTTTCCTCAGCTCTAGGAGTTGTTGGGAGATATTTGGAGCTGTTTAGTGTGAGGGGCTTTGCCTAAAGTGATGTGAGAAACGTCCCACACATCAGCAGGGTGAGTCATCGCTGTACGGCTAACCAGCCACGACTTGTGCCTGTCCCTCCTCCAAAATGTCACATGAGCTCATGTCAGCCAACACTTGTGGCCAAGGCACTGCATGGGATGCAAATGTTAACTGTTTGCTTTTCACAACACAGAGATATTTTGTTGAAGATTTTAAAAAGTGGAGTATAGTGCAACATGTGGTGCGATGTTTCCTCTAAGGCAGGTGTTATTAGCACAATTATCAAAACTTTCTGTTCCCTCACTGTTGTGAAACTGCTTTGTATTACTTTTTTTTTTCACTCCATGAAAGTATTATAGGTTTGTAGTATAATGGTCAAAATAAGAGGCCTTCTTTACTTTGTAATGTGTAATAAACACAGTCTAATAGGCGTGTTTTAATCCTGTTGAGAGCTGCTTAGGCGCATGAGTTCTGCAGGTGTTGGTGAGAAATTGGTATTTATTACTGAGCTGGTAATCACACCGGCATCCTCTCTCTGCAGGGCTTTGCCTTCTGACTGAGGCCATGATGTGCACAGCAGGCTCACAAAGCTGCACTCCCAGTTTAAAATGACCCAGTTTAGCTAGCATGGCTGCTGTGACCCACACATGACAAAGCCCTGTGTAATTAATATGCAAACGCTCCCTGCACGGCCACTAAAGCGATTGGAATCATGCACAGGGATAAAATGTGATGTGGATTCTGCACGGTGAACATTTTAGTCAAGCGGCATCTGATTGCAAGCAAGTTTCACCCCCCCCCCTCTTCTGACATCCTTTAAGATTGAGATTAAGACTTTCTCCTCAAAGATGCAAATTAATCTTTAAAACTGGACATTTTCCCAACATGGGGAGCTCAGTGGGGTGACACCGCAGCCCACTGAGTTCATTTTAATCCCTATGGGCAATTATACTTTCAAATGATATCCTGAAGTTGAATCTTGTTCACACTTAATTAATTTAAACACTTCATTTTAGGCATGAAAGTCTCCCTGTCCTTCCCAAGACCAAACTGTTGTTTAATAGGACACAGTCGCCTTGGAGATAAGGAGAGATGTGCTTTGTGCTCTTTATTAATTATGTCCTTTAGATTGTTTTTTTTTAACTGTTTATATATGTGTCTCATGTGTGCAGGGTTGATTAAGATAAGACAAATAATCAGACAGTAATACACTGATGACATTTCTTTGTTTTTTCATATATTCATATACTCACACATTCATCAAAGATAATCTGGATAAGGTCTATGATGTATATAAATTAAATATTGGCCGAAGTTGAAACCACAGATTCAGACTGTTGGTGTATATGTCTTTTCTAAATGCTGAGTTAATTAATGGTATGTATGCACTATTGTTTCTCCTTTTTATAATGAATGCATTACTGTACTGTCACTGAGTCCATTTTGACAAATAGGTGGGTAGCTGGATATAAAAAAACATACATTGGTGGTTGCCAAGGGGTTAGATTTTGAATTAATTGAGGGAAATGAATTCAGCGGTAATAGGCGCTGACAGCAGACTGTGGCAATTGTGATGGCAATGATTGATGGTTGATGCACACACACGGCTGATGACAAATAATGCTTGTTTTTGCTCCTGGTGCATTTTAAATCCTACTTGTGTGTTCATTAAAAGTAAATACATCAAGTGAGAAATAAATGAATTGATAAATGAACAAACGAAAAGTAGGAAAATTGGGAAAGAGATTTTTTTTTGTCTTTTAAAAAAAACACCAAATATTGTTGATACTAAGAATGTAGCGTGTCTCAGTGAGTCCTTTTAGGGAGGTGCAGCTGCCTCCTCTATCTCTGACCCATATGAGCCAGGGAGCCCTATCACAGCTCCCATCACGCTTCTGTAGTCAGAGCCTTCTGACAGTGGCGTAATGCTGATCAGATAGCTGTGTGGAGTCATTGCTTACATGTGTCACAACCGCCGTCCATGATCATGTCAGAGTCATGCTGGGCGCCAGAGCCAGGCTCAGGGCTCGGTGGACCTGGCTGGTTTCGCGGCTGACATTTCCCCAGCATGACCGGCGCTCTAGTGGAGCTTCACTTCGCTGCAAAAAAACCCCGGCTAATGTGGCTCTCCTGGGCCCCGCAGCACAGCGCTGGCAGCTGGAATGTGGAGGCCACAGGTGCTGCCAGGCCCTGTTAGCTTTACAGTACCTCCTGGTGAGTCACAAACAATCCCAGCGTGTGTGTGCTCTGATACCTCCGCTTATTAAAAGTCTAATGAATAAACAAGGCCTCTGTGTGGATGATCCTGGTGGTGATGATGTAAGAAACTTTTTTCTGTTAAAGCTGTTTTTAAATTTCACAGCATTGACAAAAGTAACTACGAAATTACAACAGAAAAGTGTTCAGAGAAATAAACAAACTACAAGGCTTTCGCTTTAGTTTTTCTGGATGACACATGAGAAATAACTGAATGCATGCTCCCGTCTCTCTTTTGAGTTGATAAACAGAGGTGCATGAAAGGCGGCGGTTAAACCAGATTGATTTATTGGTTCTTCGGCCTGGACACGATTATCTTCCGACTCTGGGGATCAGCCGGCTTCCCAAACAGGACCGGGTCCTGCCACACAGTCATGACAGCTAAATTTTTTCACTCAAGAGGTTGTCCTCTTGTCCCCCCGCCCCCCACCTCAGCCACTTGTTACTACAGAGGTATTGTATAATTGTACCCAGAGGAACTTGTAAGCCTATATTGTGAGTGTGTTTCTCTTCAAGAGCGCAGTCCTTTGTGGCACCTTAAACTGAGGAGGAGGAGGAGGAGGAGAGGCTATGTGCTCCCTCTTTGTTAGAGGAGATATTAGATCAAGGTTTCATAAAGTAGAGCACTGTTAAGAATCACTTACTTCTTCCTTTAGAGCTTTGTTTTTCCACTTTCTTTGTTAATTGTCTTTTAACGCTAACAAGATTTTTTTATGTGCAAGACAGGTTCTTAGAAATATAACTTAATGATGTGATCAAACATAACTATTTAAATATAAATATGAAGTTTTTAATGCTATTTCTTTCAGTTTCAGCACTGTGATGTATTGGGCTGCTCATCCCTGAGCATTTTTTAAGTGAAGGTGAACATGTTGGTGTGAAGATACAACAGGGAAGGATCTATAAATGGTTCTGACTCCTTTGGTGTCTGCAGCGGTGGTGTCGGAGAGGGGGAGGAGGAGGGGGGGGGGGGGGGGGGGTACTCACTGACCATTAGTGCGCTCAAGTGCAGTACATTCTATGGCCTGTCAACTCCTCTACTAATGTGTGAGGAAATAACTCTATTTCGCAACCCAGTGAAAATCACCTGCTCTGACATGACTTAAAGTACACACTGTTCAGATTTCTTTTCTCTTTTTTTTTTTTGTCTGGAGGATTTGTTACAAAAGCCTCTGGATAATACAGTAAAGTTAACACTGTGTTAAAGGTGTTTGAAGATAATACGCACAGAAAAAGTAAGACGCTCTAAAGTTAAATAAGATAGTAATTAAGGATAGCATGATCATCCATAAAGCACAAAATAATGAGAACAAGTTATAGCAACACAAGCAGTTAAAAATGTGCCATTATAAAATGATGAAAAGCAGATATTAGGTTTAAATAATCAGAATCGTTTTTAAGATATTTCCTTCCCTGAAGCATTTAAAGGCTTTTAGGCAAAAACAAAATCAGCTTTATCCCTTTAAAAAATCCTTTAGAAAAGTCAGAAGCCAAAATAACCTGAAAATTAGCATCACATGATGTAAAGATAGAGAAATTTAGTAGATTTACAAGTGAATGTATGGAGTTAGAAAAAGAAACACAGGAAATTATGGATGTATACGACTGCCTTTTCCTTTCTTCTTATTTGTGCTATTATATTGTGTTTATTACATGTTGCTACATTCATAGATTAGCACAACAGCTATGTATCTTAAGTGTTTGAGCTTCTTACTGCGGTGTTGCTCTCCCAGTTATGACATTTATTTTTTATATATCAGAGAACGATTAGGGAGGTTAGGGGGAAAAGAAACACTGTAATTCTCCCCACGTCACAGCAATCCTCATGAACAATAATTTTCTTTAAGTAATGCTGAGTGCTACAGAACAAATGAGCCTCTCCGTGCCCGTGTCTCGCGCTAAGAGGCGCCGAGTGCTGCGGAGAGGTGTGTGTTGAGGGGTTAACCCTTGATGTTCCTGTCTGTCCATACCCCCACACCCTCCCCTACCCCCCCACCTCCCACCACCACCACTACCACCACCAACCATCTCACCTCCACCCCCCACCCAAGCCTCTTCCTCTCTCTGCGCTCCACTCCTGCGTAGGGCCAATACAAACAGCATTATTTATGCTCGGCAAAACACCCCTTAATTACTCATGAACGGGCGCACGCTCCAGAGTCCACTGCTCCCTACCACCCACCAACAACCATTAAACACTCCTTAAAAGCTCACTATTTGATATTAGCACACTTGAGCCTTTGAGGAAAAATTTAAAAAAATAAATAAATGGGGAGTGATTTACATATGCACAGCAGCTGATATTTATACTAGGCAGTGCGTCCCTGAAGGGCTTGTCTTATTACCTCTGTCCTCAGGTCCTAGCGCAGAGACCAGGAAGGCAGGCGGGTGATTAATTCTGTTCTCACAAGAAGCCAACAACTCCACAACATGAATCGGAGGATTTCTATAGGGCTTTATGACGAGAACACTCGCTTTACTCCATGCTTTTCTTGGTTGTTTATTTCCATATCCAAGTTTATTGTTCCCTAAAAGGGGGAGCTTACATGTGATTAAGTGGTAATTTTACTCCACTACATGTAGTACTGTGTGGGCTTAATAGTTTAAAATATGGTGATTTGTCTAGAGATTTACTAGATGTGGTTCAAGCATGCTCTCTGGGAAATTATCGCATCTTTTTATCACTGATGTCACTGCAGCGATCGTGAGCAGCTGCGATAAGAGCCAGATGCTTTTTGTACACAAATAGTAGAGATCTCGTATTCCTAAAACATACAACACATTTCACCATTCTTGAGCTCTCCGAAAACCCCTTACTGCATATCAAGAAACACAAGATTTTGTGTATTTAACTTAAATCTGCATCCTGTGATCCTTTTCTCGCACTTAGTCGCAAAAAAAAACATCCATGAATTATACATCTTGCTAGCCTAACCTCCAGCTAGCCCTTCATTAGTAAAAACAGTGTTCAACTTTGTCTGCTTCTAATTACATCATCAGATTGGAACAGTCGAGCCATCAGATGCTCGCTCTCTGTGTACTACTTAAAACCCCTCTGTCTAATTACTGCTTTAGTCCCCATATCCCGATGACATGGCGGTGATATATCATTATTTTCCCCTGCAATTTGTTATATTCTTTACAATATAATTGGATCAGATTAATTATTATGATGAATGGATTCCTTGGTTAACCATTAATATAAGGAGAGTTGGAACAGACAACGTACACACAGTTACCCAGAGCCATATAAGCTTACATGTCCGAGCCCACTAAATTCAAGATTGAAATTGGAATACCACTTTGATTTCAGTTTTTTTTAGTTCATGTTTTCTGTGCTGATTTAAAAAAATAAAAAAAAATAAAAAAATACAACTTTCTTTTTAGGATTATAGTTCTGTTGTTTAAAAGTCAGCACTCATCAGTGTACCACTGCAGACATGGCAAATCAGTTCAATTTCAACATTGTAACATGATAGCTTATTAATTAGAAGTGAAACTGTTTTCAGACGCCCTTAATCTATTGCACGGCTTCAATTAAGCTCTTCCAAAAAATACAGTCCAGTTATGTTGGATGGACACTAGTCAATTCCCCGTGCATGGGAATGGCTCATTAATGGGCTGAGGCAAGCCATGTGCGTTTGTATATGGCTGCCGGTGGTGGATGTGTAGAATGGATTTATGGTGTCACTCAGCCCTGGAGAACGACTAATGAGGGTGCGCAGGCTAGCAGCGTCCGAGTGGGGTAATTCCAACCACCATCCATCCAGCAGAGGGGGGTGGGAGGGAAGGGAGGAGGGGGTGGGAGGAGTGGGGGTTTGTGGAAGGAGGACACATCCCTCATTACGTGCAAGTGTCTCAGGAGCTTTCTTTAATATTTTAATAAATAACATCAACCCAACAAGAAATTAATGAATAGTATCATTAATAATGAGCCAGAGCCTTGTAGTGATAGGACAGATATTAAATTGAACCACTGTGGGGAGATCTCCTGAGACTCGGGGATTTTTCCAGCAGCAAACAAGGCCAGTGAATGAGGCAGCCGTCCCTCCGTGCCAACAGCTTTTACAACAGGTTGAAAGTAATAAAGGAGGATTTTCCCAGCGATAGAGTTAAGCCCCGGGAAATCTGCTCATGTAGATCGCGATGAAAGGCACAGCCAAATGTGATCCTTAATTAAACTTTAATCAAGATAATGCTGTTTGCAGGAGAAGTAGTTTAAAAAAAGGTGTCCCCAGCCCCGTGTTTCCATCCAGTCACCCTCACCGCTCGGTATTGTAGCGGTCATAACCCCACTTATCTGCTTCTCTAACTTGTGTGTGCTTGTTTGTTTGTTTGTTTTTGTTGTCATTTGCAAAGCCTGGTATTCTTTCTTCAGCTTTACATTTGTCCAGATTGTCTTTGTGTATTTGCTCTTACTTTATGATGCCATCCAGATTAGGTGTAAGAAATACGCTCATTTCTGTAGCAGATTTACTGATAATACATTCAGCATGTGTAACATAAGGTTATGATATATCTCTGATAGATATTTTTAAAGAAAGGACATTCACACTTATCACATACGGCTGCAATCACACAGAATGCAGTATAAGTAGTTTTCACCACATGATTGAAAATAAAAGCTTGCCTAAGAAAATCTAATAGTCCGCTGTGTTGCATTGTAGGTTTGAACCTGTAAGCTAAGCAGTATAAACTTTACTGAAACCTGAATTTGCAGCTAGCCTCGCTATAGTGACCACAGATGAGTAATGACACATGTTGTGCACCTTTAAAACCCTCTAATGCCTTATTAAACAACATAAATGCTGTTTATGGAAATCACTTAGAAGGAGAGTTGTTCAGCAGCTTCATCTTGTTGTAATTTATGCCACTTTTTTTTAGCTACTAAATCCCAGCAATGCATTCTTGTTAACATATAACACAAACAGCTTGTGGATGTGCAACATCTCATCTTAAAGGTAAAATACATTAATTTACACAGAGCAGATTTAGGTCATGTCGTATTCATTTACATAACAGTATGCATTATCAAAGCAGGTAAACTGCAGTGGGAGACAAAGTGCTTACACTTAATCATCGTTGTGTTACCTTATTACTTGAAAAGTTAATATATGGATCATTCCAGTGGATATTCTTTGCTGCTTTTCTTGCCAACAGAAAATATTAACGACAGAGAAACTTAACAGTTCAGTAAATTGTTTGCTCTCATCCACGTCATCTGTTTTCTTGGTGATAATTCTAAAGTTGTGATACATTTATTGGCCTGAATGTGGATTTGTTTCATTTTCAAATCCTCCAATTCTAATAAATTGCCATGGTCTATATTTAAAATAAAAAAAGAATAAGAAATTTGAATTTCAGCCAAATAGTTTAGTTGTTGTCTTAATAATAAAACCAAAAACGGTTGAATCATTTACAGACAGTACAATAATGAATAATACGTGCCGAGTATTGTCTCTGAATTTTGGCCTTTCCTTCTGTTTTGTTTGGACCATATGTCCCCACACGTACAATCTTCATTCATTCCCTGCAGTATAAAAAAATACCAGTATTTCCTTCATAATAAAAAGTGGATTACCGTGAATCACAGGAAAGCATCACCAGCTGTCACGGTGAAATGAGACCATGCTGGCCAACGTCTACGATGATTAAAAAAAACACATTTAGAAATTAGTTGTTAATTAGTGGGATATTTGTTTATGAGCAAGGTAGGAGTAGTTCTGCTTGATAGTCAGTTCCTTTAAAAGTTATTTTTTATTATTTTAAGTAATTGTATTTAAAAAAAATTGATGATTATTTTGCAATATTTTTTAAATGTGTTCAACAGGTGGAAGAAAGAAGTTGGACAGTATCAGCCTTTCATGTCTGTGTAAAATTTAGATTGTTACATGCCCCAACATTACTGCTGCTACAGCTGCTGTTACACTATTTGCATTTTCCACTTTTTCACTGAAACTCGCTTTACCAATGATCTTAGGCTGTATATTATTTTTTTTAAAAAGAAACTGAGAATTGTGTGTATATTTTATGGGTAGATAGGGATGAAAGATATAAAAGTGAAGACCTCGTTCTGCACTCTGTTTAAGAAAAGGGACACTGATATCTCTGAGGTAAAAATGCTGCACGCAGTCTTCACCACCTACAGAATTAACAGGCGGGTTTGACTGATTACAGCGCCACCTTCGCTTGTTTGGTTTCCTCCTCGAAAAGCAATGCTCAGCAGAACATGGCTCGTTCTCCTTCACGTTGTGCTTTCTGCATGAGTAATTACATCCTTGATTTCTGAGGTGTGTAGAAAAAATCCTAAGATTGATAGAGGCCCCTCCTGTACACAAGTAGTTAATACTGAAACATAATAAATATATATATGAAGGGAATCATCTTATCTTATCTTATCAAACCTTCATTCATGTTATCGGTTTATTTGTGAAACTTAATGATAGTTGTGTTTGTAAGTGTGGGTTATTCATGTGCTCTAGAAAGACCACCACTGTGTTGAGATGCACCTCCACAACTCTCACAGAATACTGTAGGAGGCTGACCGGACAAAGACAAATCACAAGCTCACTGATTTCCATAGTGCTGTACATCTTTTAATCATAACGACTAAACAATGAACAACACTGGGCTGCTGGCATCAGATGAACAAGAACACTGAGGCTTCCTTTCCCCCCCCCCCCCCCCCTTCTCTCCTCTCTTTGGAGCTGCTGGTGGAATGACTAATGCACAGAGGGTCATGGTGTAAAACTGTTGCCCCAAGGTCAGCACACTGACACTTAATTGTTTGTCCTGTCATGTGTCACTTCCCTGAAATTTCATATCTGACCCTTGTTAGCCCAGTGTTTCTGTTTTAATCCCCAGTGTGACAGAAAGATCAGGACTGTGCCGTGATCAAGATGTGTCAGATTACTCGTGTTGGGTCCTGTCATTCTGATGCAATACAGACTGAAGACGCACGTCAGTCATGCACAGACTGAGGCCTTGTGTGTTGTGCCATCTTTTCCACAGTTTGGATCCTATTTATACTAACTTATAAACAACAGCCAATTAAAGTCAAATTCCATTCTGTAATTGGTTAATGAGAAAATGCCATCTCCTCAAGTATTTTTTTTATATTTGAATATAATAATAAAGGTATCATATTGCCTTTTTTATCGTGTGTAGTTTTCCCTTCTTCATGCGTTATGTCTTTGTCGCACCAGCTTTTATGCTCTTTATCTTTTATAATTTTAGAGCGCTTTGGGAATGAGAGAAAACCAATACAAATCCGGTTATAAACAGGAAGGTACATCAATCACAGCACACATGTATTATTACTTTTTTCCCTCAGCCTGCAGCACAAAGGAGCAGGAATGTGCAGTTAGCCCGATTATTGTTTTTATGATAGACAGATATCTGTTGGTTTTCTATTTCGTGATAAATTCCATTTCTTTTCTTTAGTCATTCTATGTGCCAAATATGTATGCAAAAACACATACTGTGTACATTATGCATTAATGTATAGTCTATGTGCTTGATAGGGAGAGAGCATGCTTGCAATTAAGTAATGATGTAAGCATGATTCAGCATCATGCAGGCGATCATATTCCTATTTATAATCTGTTCCCTTGCTGGGCTTTTAATTTCAGTTTCATTGTTTTCTTGTAATGTGACCTGTATAAAAAAATAAAAACAAGGCAGCATAAAACATGAGTTGCTTTAAAGGTTCAATCCCTGAAGTTTGGGGGGGGAAAGGTGAATGCTTAAATTATTACCTGAGCTCTCCATGGTTAAAATCTATTCCAAGTTATAGATTTATTTCAGGAAATATCTCCCTTGATGTCTATTTTGACACATTGTATTGCGCTAACAAATCTAAAAAAAACAACAACAGGGCATTTCCCACTTATGTGCTGTGATACAAATCATCATAAACTCCATTATGTGTTATTTATGATGTCTTTTTTTTCTCCTCACTCCGGCAGTTTCCCATGTGCATCACTGTGAGGTTATCACCCACGACTTAACAAACGACATGCTTGTGTTTGTATGAATTTATTGATCAGCGCTCTATTTGGGCAGATATCTTTCTTTATTTAGGATGGCAGGCTCACAGGCGGGAAAACGCTGTCTCTCCTCCTTCATGCCATGCTTTCTCTCTTTTTTTTTTGTGCCTCACTGGCTTCCCTAACTGCCCCGCTTTATTGAATAAATTCAAGCTGTCACTTCCCATGCCGGTGGAATAACTCAAACACAACATATAATAATACAGGAAAAGTAGGATAAAATAATCTTGTCATGGCTGTAAAAGTGATTGCTGGAAGCCATCGTCGGCAATCAATACACTAATTCCGTAATTTATACTCGCGGCAATGGAGGAGGAAGGAAGCTCTGATATGGTATTTCTTGGCTCACTGACCAACTTTGACCTTCAGTCGAAGTGAGAGCGGGATTATTGTGTTGTTCAGCTCAAAGAAATCACCTACAAGAGTTGAGAGGCACTGTCTGACATTTTATGTTCAGGACCAAAAACCTAAACTGATTAATTCTTGGTAAGCACCAGCTCTTGAGCTTTCACTATCTTTATGACAGCAAATCCCTGACACTCAGCTGACAGAGAGAAACATAAAAGCTGCCCACTGAATTTCTCTAACTTATTTCTTTTATCCTTTCTTTTTATGGAGGGGGGAGGGGGGGTACCTTTCATTTTCAACCCTGGAGCAAGAGGAATGTTTCACCGATGCCAGAACTCATTATCAGTTCCTTGTTCTGTACGTTTCACTTTTCAGCAGTTGCCAATCACAGGCGGCACATTCTCTATTAATTGTGTCTTTTTTTATGGGTCATTCCTGCCTCTTCTTTATGGCTCAGGCTATATGCAGAGCAGTACTTAAATAGCTCCCACATTAAACTACAATATTTATCTTTATGTCCCTCCTCAGTGGACAGCGTCCTGGTTTCTGTTGTTAGAATAAGATCCATGAAGGCCAACTCGGATGCCGTAAACACCGGAAGGCGTCAGAAGTTTCTCTGAAAGGCAAAATTGATCGCAATTAGCAGAGAGATTTCTCAAGTGTTTTTCTGCCCCCTCTAGTGATGCTAATAACTTAATGATCTCTAAAAATGCATGCAGTTTTCCTCAATTGGAGTGAACCATATTGTATACGTGTGTGCTACAGATTTCCAATCTCTGCAGGTGTGATTCAGCCTCAGACATTGTATAGCAAATATAATGACAACAACAGCCAGGAAATACCACAGCCGCTCTAATTTATAATGGTTGAACATTATGTCATAAATGTGAAGCCATAAGAGAGAAGTTCTTCAAGGCAAACTGTTCCATCCTGCCGCTGCTGGTGTCATATGTATAACTTTGTTTGTTCAAGATTTTGTTGGCATCTCTCAGCAATAGACAACAAAATAAACCCATACAACAAATAAACTGTTTTCAATGTTAAGTAAGGCATTCATAGTTTGGACTTACCTCTAAGAGGGGTAGGCTGTATAGAAAAAGATGTTATCAAGTTTTTTTTACATTATTTACATTATTATTCATCACTAGATATATTTAGCATGCAGCCAGTTTGAGGAGTATACTGATTATTTTGGTCCTGATAAAATATAAAAACGGCTCATTGGTTAAACTTAACAATTTGATTACATGGACTAGAGTTGTCTTATCACAATTTCAAAGGCTGTACTCTTTTTTTAAAACAAAAAAATTGAAGAATGAAGAAAGCCAAGCTGCTGCTAAAGTTAGCTCAGCTTGTTTCTGGAGGCTTTTCTTGTTTACCTAAGGAGTTCTTTAGTGTTCGTCATTATCAAGATTTTATTACTCAAGAGTAATTATCTGCAGAGATCCTAGACTTTTAGAATTGACTGACCAGGTTATCCAAACTGGTAAAACAAATAGAATCAAATGCTGGATTTATTTGGTTAAAAATCTGTTTTTTTCAAGGCTCTCCACTGGGACATCAGGGAGAGATACATGAAGACACTACTAAACTTAACCCGACTTATTTTAAAAGCTGGGTTTGTTTTTCTTTTGGTTAGGGTTTGTTCTGTGTTCATTTCACTGAGCTTGTTTACATCCTGGTAGTAGAACATGTTGGCTGTGTAGCAGCAGCCATTATCCAGAGTTAGAGCTCCGGCCAGTGGTGGGTGGCTGCGTTAATAAAGACATATCATTTGACCTGCATTGTTGGCCTGAATTGCAAAAAATATTAATAGTTAGTTTAACCGACTAGTAATTCTTTGGCTGATAGCGACAGTGCCTACTTTAACCGTTTAGTTGGCAAATCACGCACATCCCTATTGGCCAGACATGAAAACAAGTGAAAGAAAAATAACTGTGAGCTTGACACTGCAGACTTAAATGGCTATCATTGATATTTCTCATGTGTGATTGATTGTTTGATCATTGTTATTTACGTTAATTTAATCAAATTCCCTTTACTTCCTTGCCCAGTACACTGTGAATTATGGCTCTGTTAAGACAAGAAACAGTTTATAGACTTGCTAGCTTCTGACAACCAGCGTCTAACAAAAAGAACTTTTGAGCATATATAGAAATGGATCTACAAAATGAAGCCTTCTAGTAGATGCTGAAATCTCACTTTCCCATTCTCTCTTTATCTGTAACGTGTAACGATGAGCAGCACACTGTCAATTCGAGATTTTCTAAATAAGTAGTCCTTTATTTTTATAATCACTTATAGCAATCAATAAGCAACATGATGATGCTGTCCAGTTACTGCAGCACAAGTGAGCCAAGCTACCAACCCAATGAAGCCCAATTAGAAAACCCACAAACACGGACTGTGCTGTCTGTGTAGTCTGTCTGTAGATAGAAGGTGGTCTCACTCAGCAGGGGGCCACAGTGACTACCCCGCTGAGTTAGACCACCACTTATTGAGGACAGAAGGAACCGAAGGAGTCATAATGATCACTGTGTGTGGTGTTCAGTTACAGCAGGAGATTGGCAAGCCGGTACATGACCTTTGCTATATTGACCTACTGGTTAACTCCTAGAGGGGTGCTGCAACAACACAACAAAACACATCCAGGAGGAGAAGAGGGGAAACTTCTAATTCAGTCTAAGTAGTAATACACTAGATAAACTGATCTATTCATGCTACTAGAACAAATCGTTTTTTTTATGTGTACATTTGCTTCCACTCCTGCATCCAAGCACAAGCCCACACTGTGTTGTCTTTGTGGGTGTGTGTGGTTTAGTGGAGAGGTGTTGTGGTGTGTGTGTGTGTGTGTGTGTGTGGGGGGGGGGGGGGGGGGGGGGGGTGACAGACAGTGGTCTCACCTCACACTTCATGTCCCAAATAGATTAAAGGAATTTTTCCCAGATTCTGCCTTTCCCGCTGCAGCCTGGAGCAGAATGAGCACTTGTGTGAGGATAATTAAAATTGATGATATAGAATGACAGAGACATGATTTCTGCCTGCAGCAAGAGGTCTCTGAAGACAGTGTAACCCAACTGTCATACCACCACTGCTCTGTTTTACATGACTGTTTCACCTCACTAAATTGATGGCAAGTAAATACTCTCCATTGAATTAAAGTGTGATTTATTGGTCTTGGGACTAGCGATTACCTTCTTTTGATACCTTCATCATGGTTCATTTGAGTGATTTCTATGAGACTGTTGTGGAGGTAAGAGTGCAGTATTCGAACAGAAGTAAAACAGTCTTTGATATTTAATAGTATGTCGATAAAGACTATTCTTATTCAAGGGGAAAAGTTATTCAACCTAATTTTGTATATACTACCTTCTACTGCAATTACAAATGCTCACATTTACTAAAGAGGGATACCTTTAAAAATGCATTCCACAAATTAAAAATTATTTGTTTACTATATAATTTTCCTTTTTTTTTTTTTAACCCTCTAAGTTTTTACATTTTTTTTCTCATGATTCAAATCTGCCCAAATCTAGTCTTTCCACTTGTGCACAGGTGAGAAGATAATGTCAAACTAATTAACCAACAGCGGAGAATCAAAACGGAGGAGAGTTCTCAGCCCCTGATTATTCAAAAGCTTAATCCCCAGAAACTTCCACAATATTTAAATATGATGGTTTGTGAGAAAATGATGGATTGGCTCTTTTTGGAATTGTAGTTAATTATTGCACTAATTATAAAGTAAAGGGCACATTATCTCTTTCAAGATAAAACTGACAGATATCACAGTCAACTTAACTTCCTGACCACTTTTTTGTGCTGGCTCATATTTTCTGGTCATTTGCTTATTCATGGCACATGTCATCTTTACTCCTGAGTGGGAACAGCTTGCTCTTGTCTCTGGTTTATTTGAAGGAGCTTAACAGCTGTCAATGAGAAGAGCAGAGGGACATAAGGCTAGACGTTGGGCAGTGTGGTAGGGGGGATGGTCACTAAACCCCCACCAGGGTCCGTCTAAAGATAAATATTGATTGCGGACAGTTTTAATTACTTCTTTAAATTGAGCAATTTTGGTTTTCCCAGTGGGCTCCCTGTGAAAAATCTATGTAGGATCTCACATTGAGGGAGAGGAAGAGTGTTGAGCATGGCGCACCATAAATCACAGCAGATACATAATTCATTGGAAACATGTGAAAAGGACAAGACAAGATGCTTTGGATCATTGAAAACAGCATTTCCACGGATCTTACCATGTGAGATCACCCTCTTCATTTGTGCTGCCTCTGGAATTTGTTGATTTGTTCTACTTTCCCCCTCATCTGAAGGATGCCAAATGATCTATGGACCTCTTTGCACTTTCAGTCCAATTAATTACATTTTAGATTTGACCAATTTGAAAGGATATTTGAACAGACTTTATCTTGCAAATGAAGTGGTCAAAATAGAAAGAATAAAATAAAACATTTTAGTCAGTAGTATTATCACTGCACTAGTGTGGGTGACTCAGATAAACACATCTTCACAAGGCCAAGGTCAGTTTAAAAAACCCCAATATCAATTCCCCTTTTGTTTCTTACAAAATGAAATAATGCTCCTGAAATGATTAATGAACCTCAAATAAAGTATTGGGTCAATTACAAATAAAACAGAAAATGGGAATGTTTGTAAGCTCTAAACTGTGTTCAAGGGACCCATTTTTCTTTGAATAAAGTTTGTGTATTCAGTACAGAAAATATAGCATAGAATTGTTTCACTTCTCCAACTTTCACATTTCATTACCAAATCTACATAGTGCACCTTTAAAATTCTATGTATGTTTATCCATACATTCTTTATTATTAGTTTATTTTACATATTAGTTATTTCAGGAAGTGTAATGTGTTTTCCCAGAAATGTAGTAAGTTGTGATCTGATCTGTAGATACAGTCAGAAGCCTTTATTGGTCAAGTCAAATTTTAATTTCAGTTGTTCAAAAGACATCGTAACACCTTCTGTAAAAAGATACCAAGGTCAGTTTTATGTGTAACAAAAAGACTGCTTTTGATTTTGATCATTTGGCATGTCAGTTCTATTAGAGCACAGGAAACAGTCAATTACATTTCTTCTAAACCTTGTGATACTCAAGTCCTTGACATGAAGGCAACCTATCACTTATATATTCAATAGATGACTGCTGATAGCTATGGTTTTAGCCTTACAGATTTCCTTCCTTCTAATAAAGATATGCATCACAGGATGAAGATAGTCATCCTGAAAGGCTGCTAAAGTCATGTTCTGAATGCATGATATATTAGGGTTTATCTGATTGAGTCCATGTCATGAAATGTGCCCCATGCAGTCCTTTTAATGAGACTTTACATTGGAACGGCCTCGGTATCCCCTTCTTCATGCAGAATCGAATTATTCCCATTTCAATTTATATCATCATCAGTCTTCCCAAACAGTCTTAGTCATGGGAACTCTACGGGACAAACTTGATATTTAAATGATCCCTGAAACATATTATATATTCTTATTGAAAGGTACAATATAGATCTTAGTTTCTAATGTGCACCAAGCACGATTTGCAGAGATGATACCAATAGGAATACATTGTTGGTATCTAGCATGTATTTGCTAGCATATTGGACAACACTTAACCCGATGATGCAGATTTATTACCTCATTGCAAATGAATAGTATGACTTTTTCTCTGCAAAAATTTGTGAATAGTTTGAGTTTTTAAGCCAGCCAAAAATAAAATCTAACAGTAATACACTGCAGACTATCTTTGTGTTGGAAAGAATGATTACTTATGTAATAGTGCACAACCTGACCTCCACTCAAGAGTTCAGTTATACTAAGAGTCTGGCCCTCATGTAGGCATTCACTGCCTGCATTATAGTACCAATACCATATAAGCAGTGAAGGACCACACAGCTCTGTGCACAAAAGCTCCATTTGAAAGTTAAGTTAAGGTTTTATTCTGCTTGAATAGGATAGCATGAGGGTCAATATCACAAGAGCAAATCTACACCTTAAAATCTACCTACACAAGTGTATCTAATAGTTTTCAGGACATTTAACTGAAAAGCAGAAGGTATGACCCAATGGTGGCACAAGAGGGACAGTCAGAACATTAGCAAAGTCACTAGGATTCATCGTGGGGGGTGGGTGGGTGGGGGGGGGGGCTTAATCTGGATTCTTTTTCTATACAAAACAAGATAAAATCCATCTCATAGACACCAAGATATTTCAATCTGGAACCAAGTACTAGTGGAACAAATGAGTGAGACTTGAAGGTCCATATCTTGGGTCATTATGTGGGTGAACTAATTATTGTTACATTGTCCAGTTGTAGCTGTTTTGAGTATTTGATTGTTTCACATTAAGTCTCACAGCAACAAGGACAAGGAAATAAAATGATCTTATCACTATTATCCTGTGAATCCTGTATCTCATTAGAGACTAAAATGAAAGTGAGCATTGGCCCAGGTGTTGTCTGTGTGTGGCAGCTCCCTCTCAGTGTGACTGCAGCCTGTAAATGGCAGTGCACGCTCTTCTGTCTCTGGACTGACCTGCTGGCTTCCTCTTGGCTTACCTGTGGTGGAAACAGCACAGCTTTCATATGCATCCATCCCAAATTCAGTCAGCCAGACCTGCTCCCCTGAGACAAAGCTTTCTATATCCCCAAACAGACTGGTCACTGGAATTACATGATTGAGGTTTCCGAGCAAGGCATTACTCTGTTGTATTGTAAAGACCCCTACTCTGACCTGTGCATGGAGGCATAGGAAGACAGATTTTTACACTCTGTTCATCAGAGATGCCACCAGCAATCAGTTCTCCTGTCTCTCTCTGGTATTAAAGAGAGAGGAGAGTGAGAGGTATCTGACTGACGCACTGACCTTAATCTGAAGGGTTGTACTGTTATAGTGAGAGGTGAGTCTGGTCAGCTGTGCTACACCAGCCCATTGTCCGTCCATAACATGACGGTGGCTGGGGAATGCATACAGAGTGCAGCATTAAATGTAGATACTCTACATGTAGCGTCTCACTTTTTGTGGGGCGAGAAGCACAGATTCAGACTGCATCAGGTTTCTTCAAGTACTTGGAAAGATTTCACAAAGATGAAATGTTCAATTTGTTTGTTTTCAATGGAGATATATGAATGTGATGTTAAAAACACTTGTTTTCAATTCTCATTCATAGAATCAATACCCAGTACCTCTGCTATTTAGCTGCTAGCTTTGACTAAAAATACACTCTCTGATAGAGCCACACTGTCGTTGTTTGTAATGCAACATGACAATTTAGCAGGAATCAGTGGGGGGGCTAACTGCTTATGTTATTAGATCAGTACCTGGGCTGGCAAACTGGCTGATAACCAAGTATCATACCAGTATCAGTACCAGTATTTGTACTGGTATACCAGATTGATACCAGAATCTGTGTCGATAACAGCAAATGTATCAATGCAGTGCACAAAAGGCTGTCAATCTGCGGTGATTGCTTGCTATTTAGAGGCGGTGTGCGCTGGACACATGGAGCAGGCACACGTAGCTGTGAAGTGTGGAGGATAGAAGACAAACTGCTATTGTTCATGTACTTATTTACAGGCTAAGGTTACAAGTGTGTGTGCGACCTTAAGACCTGTAAGTCATATTATTAAAGTTATCTGTTTACTTATTCTGTTGTGATATTAGTTGATCCATCTTAAAAAAACTTTGGGTGATTTGTGTTAGCATCATTTGTTAGATTTACATCTGCTAGCAAAATGCATGTGGCTGTCTGCATTGTCTGGTCATCTTTGCCCGTGTTAAAGTTGATGGAACAATGACTGAATGATGAACAGTACTGCTATCTATATCTGTGACCGTATCAGTGTTGATACCAATACTTCCAGTTCCAGTATCTGTATCCATACTACATACTGTGTGTGTGTAGGTGTGTGTGTTTGTGTGCGTGTAGGTGTGTGTGTTTGTGTGCGCGCGTGTGCGTTGCAATCAGTTTTTCTTGTTTGATGTGGCTGTTTTGTGCTTTCTTGTCTGTTCCACATTCTTATTCACGCGAGTGGATCAGCATATATACCATACATCAATAGTGTAAACACAGCTCAACACTTTGCCTCGGCCTGCAGATGACGAGGATTCTTCTTAAACAAACTCAAATGAATAAATAATATGTCAAGGAAGTGCTTATACTCAGATCCATAAATTACCACTGCAGGCCCCACGCTGTCCTCCATGACATGTGTGTGAGTGAGAGTCCCGCCTGTGATTATGTCCCTCTTTTTCTTTTTATGCACCAGACTGACAAGCCCATGTGGGGGTGGGTGGGTAGGAGAAATAGACAAGCCCCTCGCTCCAAGTGCTAATGGATGATTGGAGGCAGGATAGGAGGCTTCAGTTCTCTCTTTCATCCTGGCCTGCTTTTGACCCAGAGAGGCAGCAGTAATCGGCCCGGCGGAGGGGTAATCATTCCCCACGTGCGGACTCTGATAAGTTGGAACACCTTCTCCCGGCAGCGGAGAGGGAGCTCCTGCGGCCTCCCCCGGTTATCGCTGTCCCTGGCACCCCTTCAAGAGGCTGCGTTTGCCTCCTCTCCCAAGCTCAAAGGCTCCATCAACAGCCGGCACTCTGCTCCGCTTTCATCTGACAGAGCACATAAGCCGGTGAAAGGCAGGAAAAAAATAAACTGGGTTCTATCTCTCCAATTGTGATCTTATGAATTCGATTTGGTCACTTTTAAAATGTAACTGCACAATTTGTTATTTTCCCCTGTTTCCCCCTTTCTCTGTTAATATCTGTGGCGATAAATTGCTTCGATTGACAGGCTCATTTTATTTGTTATGTGTATTTGTGATAAGGCGGCAAACCGTGGTCACCTGAAGGGGCTGAGAAGTTCTCTGAGGTTTTTCGAGTGCTGTCGCTGCTCCTCAACACCTTTCATGTAAGCCACTGTGAAAATTGTTTGGCTTATTTTGTGGAGGAAAATCCCCATGTTTTGCTTGATTACATTTTGTTATGGTTTTCCTCCCATTTTTCAGAGAACTTCTTAAGCCTGCAGAGATTACTATTTAATAGGGATGATATTGTGCTGGCTTTATTGGCTATTTGCAGCTGCACCGCCGGTTCATTTAATAGCCCCGTCGGTTGTTAAAGGGATTACACAGCTGCCACACTCTAGTGTGTACAGTGGGCCTCTGGTGGAAAAAAAAAAAGACGATTGCCTGAAATGTGAAGACAGAAAGGAAAATAATTTTCCATGGTTTTTCACAAATGTGTGATCATACATGCAAAGTTTGCCTGCCACATTTAAATTACCTGCTCGTCCCCTTTGTGATTTGACTCTGATGATTTCCCATTCCATATCTAAGTGACCTTTAGAAGGCCAGAGGCTCTACCTAACATTGATTAAATAAATTGATCCCCACACATTCAAAGGATATTAATTAGACATGGAAAACAAGTGAATGAACACAAATAGCTCTTAGTTTAAATGCAATAGCAAATAAAACATTGAGGGGGATTTTAGAAAGCCCAATAACACATAAAGAGTCTCTGAAGTGGCTTTTTATCATTTGACAATGGGAACAAACTTCTCCTGTGTAGTTTTAATGAAGGAGTTTGAAGATTTTTCAACTGCAATTTTTCCCTCTATTAATACGAGTATTTTATGGCTTTGTGTAAATGATGTCCTGTCTTTTCTTTTCTAAGCAGTTTACATCCACAAAAACAAAACAAATCAGCATGATTACCATCTACATTCAAGCCTGGAGATCAATACACAGCCTGACTGAATCTGTCATCTTTAAAGCGGGCCGCCTGCTGAGATGTCGTACTTTAGTGGCCTGTGACTTGTCCATGTCAGCAGCAGCTGCCAAATAGGTTTCAATCGAGAGGGCAGAGTCATACAATGTGTGCCAAAGCTAACAGCTGTTAACTACGCAACCTGCAGGCTATGAACTGCAGCTCTGTCCATTGTCAGTCTCTCCACAGTTAAATATTCCAGGAGGAATTTGTTACAACAAGGCCATACATAACGGGTGAAAACCCTTTACACCAATATTGCTCTCAAAATTGGCAGCACGAGCAGGAGGGACATGAGGGATGCTGGAGAGCAGTACCCTATCCCTCTCGGCCCCCTGGGAGCCACTTGGCCAGCTTTCATCCACATAATTATAATAAATTTGACATTTCATAGATAATATTGATTTCTTTATTTTAGCATTTCACCATAGGTGACAGTCTAGTGTCAAGAATGAAATTTCTATTGATCTTCCGCGCATTAATCCCTCATGTGTATGTGATCATTTTTATAAGACCTTTTACTGCACATAAATCAATATTTCATATTTCCAGCCATGGCAGAGGAGATGTCATATTTGTAAACTGTGTCTTGACACTAGCAATTCCTTTCTTGTTCAGCTGCAACTGTGCAAGACCAGTCAATTTGGGGAGGTGGGAGCAGAGGCACAAAGGAGGAGGGGAGGAAGGGGGGAGGAACATTTGCAGTCTGCAGCCTGGGTCTGGCTGGGAGGAGCCGAGCCCTTCTCCAGAAACCTACCGCAGCATTGATGATGAAATATCATTTTTAGAATTAATTAGCCTCCAAAGTGACGGCTGGCTGTTAATAATGGGAATAAACTGGCCATTTATCCAAATTGATTATCTCAGTGGTAAGAGCAGGATATTGAACGCTGCTCTAAATTGTCTGTTAATTTCTCTCATTTCTGGCTTCTTTTTTTCTCACATATTTAAGATTACAGTTGAATCTTAACAGTGTGCAAGGAATTATCCAGTTGGACTGAACTTTTGATAGGCATAATTATTGCCTTTCATACATTTATATTTTGGGATATAGTTCTTGTCCTTTAACTTTTTTGTGTGCAGCTTTTCTACTTGACGTTATGACATTATTCTGAAGTAGCTTCATTTATTGATGTGTTTTAGTATGATGTGCACTCTGGAAAAAAAAAAGAGAAAATAATAGAAATATGGAATATTATACACACATCAGAGCTACATGTCCAACATCTTAGAAGTGTCAGAATGAATGACTTGTTTTCTGAAACGGTTTAAAATAAAATCTCCCCGCAGCCTGGCATGTTGCTCTCAGCTGCAGTATAACATGACAATAGCCATGGAGAATGCACAACTGTTTGGTGAAAAATATGATCACCTGAATGGTGCAGACACCTGACCTTTTCTCAGTCTCCCTTAACATGTCCCTTCCATACAATCAGTGCGAGCGCGCTGCACAAGAAAGGCCAGTCCATTAAGAGAATATGCTAATTTTGCCATCCGCTCCTAATTGATGCCATTTTACCGAGTAAACAAGACTTCTGTCTACAATGGATGTGTTTCTGCCAGTTAAAAGGATATTTCAGATCGGCTTTTTTCCTGTAATTTTCTCCCCAAGAGCTACTGGTGTGCCATTATTGCAAATTATAAGCCTCTCCTTTTGAGGAGAGGTGCTATTCTCGCTGTGTCTTTTTCCCCTCCTTAAAGGCCATCCACTATTTTTTGTCAGCCGCTGGAGAATCTTCATTCACATGAAAAGGTGTCAGCGCCTGACCATTTGAGCATGATGACAGACACCCAGCAGAAGTGTGAGTGACTGCCTGACACCACAGAGGTTTGTCATTGATGTCAACGGCACTCTGGCAGCGAACACAGGATTGTCCGGGACGCTCTCCAGGACAGCATCATAACACAGGACGCAGACAGGGCGTGATGTGTTATCTCCACAACCTCTCTCCCATCCCTCAGACTTTACCACTGGCCGTGACTGAAGGTCTATGAGGATCCCCGATGCACCGAGTCGCCTAGATTCATCTTCCCCTGTCAGCCCTGTAATGCTGTATGAGCTTGTTCCTCCATTCAAGTAATGCTGATGAATCTGCTGTCCAGACGCCTCGTGCTCCACTTTGTTGAAACACGGGGATAGACCCATTACAATGTACCTTTTGGTCTCACCATACATGATCATTTCTCCACTTCTGCCAAATTGTTCTTTATCAGAAAAGCTATCAAAGTGTGTGTGTGTGTGTGTGTGTGTGTGTGTGTGTGTGTGTGTGTGTGTGTGTGTGTGTGTGTGTGTGTGTGTGTGTGTGTGTGTGTGTGTGTGTGTGTGTGTGTGTGTGTGTGTGTGTGTGTGTGTGTGTGTGTGTGTGTGTGTGTGTGTGTGTGTGTGTGTGTGTGAGCATGGCTGAGGTTGACTGCCACTCAGTGCTAAGCTGTCTCTCTGAGGAAAGGGCTGTTTAAAAGGCAGGAGCTGGCAGCAGAGCAGAGCTCTCAGCTCCCTGTCTAAATACTGACTCTGTGTGACTGACAGCAAGAAACAGCACACTGGCATGCTCCTTTCAGCCACTCAGCAACCCTTTAACAAAACCACAGGGTTTAACATAAAACTCCGAGCCGAGTGTCACCTAATGCTGCATTGCTGCCTGAACAGCTCTTTAAATTATTTAACATGACAAGCTGTCCCTTTGTTGTTATTCCTTGGGCTTGTAATATGTCCTTGTTGGTTTAACAAAAGGTGCAACAGTTACTAATGAATTAGCATGATTTTGAATAATCATAATTATGTTTTTTTTTCCTCCATGGAGAAATAGTCTTTTCCAGTTTCTACTGATGAGTTTATGACAGCTAATCATGTGTGCTTAGATTCTTCTCCTTAGAATTGATACAAGTTAGCTCCATCTTTGATTTATTATTTGTTTAGAGACTGACCTTTCCAAATTCAATTTTTAGAAATATAAAATGTTCTTTTCTCATACAAGGGACAAACAAGAGTCATCAACAGGCCAAAGGAAGACATTGTAAATGTTGCAAAAGCTTAATAGCACAAAATTAACAATCTATGCGGCTCAGTTGGATTCAATTAGAGGGATATCTTGCTATTTCATGATGCACTTAGGGATGACAAAGCACAGATATAAGTATTGATTTTTTTGTGCCCATAACCAGATAAACAATATGTATATGTATGTATTTGCAGGGGAAATTGAATCAAAATGCACATATTACATTGAGGGCCCTGAAAGACTGACAGCAATTGAATTTGTCAGTAAAGAATTTAGTTAAAGAGTTAAAGACCTTTGATCCACCGGTGGGCAAAACGATACGAACCATCCAGAGTAAGAGATATTTATTGCATCTTGTCATTGTAACTACAGTCTTGCTTTAACACATAGATTTATTTTTAGATTTATTTTTTTTTCTTTAGTTTTGACGTTTTTATTTGCTTCTTCTTTTCAGTGTTCAATGTGTAGGTGTGTATGTTTGTATTGTGTTTGGAACAGTAAAGCATGTATATGTTAGCCTCCTGATGTTGGTGTATGTGTGCATGTGTCGGGGCAAGTGTCAACAGGATTGTCTCCAAGTGGCAGAGAGAAGGATAGCCATGTTTGTGGATTAATAACTATTAATTCTCCTTTTGACTGTAATTGATGCTTAAATCTGCGCTCTCCTCCTCCTCTCGGCAGACCTCTTGTCCCCCCGTCAATTCTGTCCTTCTAATAAGGGCATTATTCCGAGGGATTTCATGCATTCTGATAAATCAAATTAGAAGGCCAGTGACTTAGATAGATTGCAGCAAGTAATTAGAGAATCCTCAATGCCTTCCTCGCTGCCACTCATTTACCAGACTCTTTGTTATCTACCTATCTGGGCGCAGCATGAGGCGCTGTGTGTTTGCATCACTTTTCCCTCTTAAAATTCCTTCCTTATGTCACTGGAGAGACAGATCCCAGACCGGATCTTGTCACCCGGGCTAGCACACTGCACAACGGACAGCGCAGTGGGACAGCCATTAATTGGAGCAACTTGGGTTGGTAAGTACCCACGTGTGTGTCAGTGACATGCAAGAACAAGGAGATGGGCTGACACATGGAGACAGGGGACACCCTGGGCTGGGCTGGGCTAACCCCCACTTATCAACTCATATACATACATACACACACACACACACCTTCATGTGCCCCCTCCTTTGCCCCCTCTTTGCCCTCTGGACACAACATCATGTTCCTAATACCGAGTCAGTGGTCGCTACCCATGTTAGCTGTGCAGCCTTCTTCACATGTTACAAATGTTTTGTTTGCTTGTCTGGATGTGTCAAAAATAATGCAGCATTTGTTTTATATTTAATAAGATATTTATGTTTTAATGTGTCATTTTTTTAGAGCTTTTTCAAAGATTTTTATTCAACAATTAATTTTTTTAAAAAAGTAAAGTTTCATTCCAATACATGAGAAGGATCAAAATGACAGATTTATAGAAAACTAAACTAATGGGGAAAAAAAAAGGTTTTACTCTTGGTAGAAAAACAAAGTCTGTATTTAAAAAACTGTAACAAAAAACTGAACATTTGTTAATACTGGACTTAAATAGAAATGTGTGATACTTGCTCTTCACACAAATATGCTTAATTCATTTTTTTAATTCTTCCTCTCCTCTGTAAATAAGGATGAATCACTTAGATGTTTCTCTTTCTGACAGTGTTTGGTAGTCTCACTTTGCTTGCTTTCACTTTTTACTTACAAACATACAATGATTTTACAGATATGATACACAGTGATATGTGAAACAACCAAACATACTTGATATGGTTAAATATATTTCATCTACACCGGCTACAACAATCAAAATGCATCAGTGATAATAGTCCAACAATATTATAATACAATATAATAAAAAAGGGTGTGTATGGGGCCATTTTTCTGCTTCAGTTGTATTTTTCAAATTGTACTTTTTCTTGAAGTATTTTGGTGCAGGACTTTCACGTAGAGTATTTTCACTGTGTTGTATTTCTGCTGTAGCCTAAGTAAAGGATACAAATACCTCTTCTACCACTGTTTGAAATGAAAATGAAACATGTGTACCTTCCAATCATCTCACAGTCTAAAGTCCTGACAGCTGCACTTCCTCCTGATCTACTGTATCCCCTCTGTGGCATTTTTCTCCCTTTCTTTCCCCCTTCCCCTTCCCCTGCACCCCTATCACAAAGCAGTCTGACAGAGTTCACTTTTCTCCTTTAAGAGGATGAATGAAGATAAAAAGCAAAGCAGAATGGAGCACGAGAGGCATCACTTGCTTTGATTCATGATGGCTGGGCGTTTGGCGGTTCTCTGCAGCCTGCCTGCTCGGCTGGCCGGATGCTTCTTTTCTCCAGCACTCTCTAATGGAGAGCTGCAGTCTGCCTCGCAGTGACACCGTCAAGCCATCAGGAATGGCTGATTATGGTGCTAAATATTGATCTCTGCCTCACATGTGTCAAAATTCCCTCCACCCTTTAATTAGAATTTCCCCTCCGCGCCATACAGGAACTAACCGAATATATTAGAGCACTTCATGAGGAGGAGGGGAGTGCAGCGAGCGGGGCATAATTGTGACCTCTTGTCTTGCCTCTTCCCTCCTGAGTTTTGAGATGACTCCCAACTGTCCGTCTAATGCTCCCGGCCTCTGTGATAATCAGACTTATATTCCTCGTCTTATCACAGGATGATCGGCCAGCCTCTCCTCTACTTCATTCCCCTCTCCCTTTCTCACCCCCCCCCCCCCCCCACACACACACACACACACACACACACACACACACACCCTGCCCCCACACCATCCTTTCTGCATTGTCTCATCCAGCTTTTATTTTTGTCTGAATTTAGCATGGACTGTTAAAAACGACTGCCCTGAAACATGATGTTTGAAACTATTTGAATTAGCAGAAAGCAATAGTGTAGTTTTTTCTTCTATCTTCTAACTCATTTTATACTTACTCCTATATATATAAAATATACATCCCTCTAAGAGTAATACATTTATACAGCATTGCTCATCTTTAACTTGTTTCACTCACAGTGGACCGTTTTTTCAAAAGTATCCAAATGTGTTATGGAGGACCAGACAAATCAACTTTTTATTCCTTGCACCTTATCACCTGGCGCCTACATAACCCATAATGCAACTTGACAGCCTACTTTTCATTCAGAGATTTCTGTGCGATATGCTAGCTACAGCTAATGTAGCATTGAAGCATCTGACCTCAGACAGAGATAAGCAGTAACGTCCATTGATGTTTATTCATATCCAAACGTGTACTCCCTTAGGTACTATTGACACTGACTCAGATGACATCATTTGAGGCAGTGTATAACTTTTTCACAGCTTCCTTTTGGAGGCAGTGAAGACTTTTTACAACAACAATAAAATCAGTGGTTTTTCTTTCAAACCTGCAAAACAGACATGGAAGTGCAATCTTTGTTGACTTCCAAATGCAACTTTTTTTATTTACAGTTAGTATATCTTTTGTAATTTATTTCAATGTATGTTTATTAATAATGAATGTATATACTGTAGCATTCAAGCATCTCAGTTGCCTTATAGTTAGAAATAGAAAACAGCTAAATAAATGTTACTTTGACTTTTTAATCAGGTTAAAACCACCATCAGAGTTATTAATAAAAGAAAGTAAACACATTCATAGCAACACGATGATTATTTATTATCTGTAGATAGAAAATAAAATACTTCTAAATACCAGTCTGCTGTTAGAACTTTTGATGTACTGAATTATCAAACCATCAGATTGTATCATCATTTATTGTCTTTATACACAGTTGTATATACTTTCTTCTGGTCACTATTTAATCTGTTTTTAACTTGCAGCTCTCTTGCACAGGATTTCAGAGCACTACCATACAACCTTTTCACTCCCGCCTCTGCAGCTTTAAATCCCTCTCTTCCCCTCTTTACCAGCTCTTTCCACTCTCTCTCCCCCCACCCGTACACTCTTTGGTTAGGAGGCACCGGTCGTTATAATAGGACGCTGGCAGGCTTGCCGTCAGTGGTATTCTGGCGAGAGTCAAGTGCCACAAGGTGCCTTTTTCTATTTGTTTGTTTCATGCTACAGTGCACCAGGCACTGACCTGTGGTAGCCATGTCGTGCACGAGGGAGGCAGGTTCATCCAATCAAAGACTGGCTGAAAATTAACACTGATCTTTCCATTCCTGAAGAAGGTCTGTGGCAAAAGGCAATTTCATGACCATAGTGAGGATTCTGATTTTTTTATTGACACTTTTTTTATTTTTTCATTTTTTTTGTACGACTTCGATTCCTTTTTAAGTTTCTGATTCATTCATTGTTTACTTTCTTGCACACTTATTTAAATACCAACCGGGTCTAACCCATCCGTTCACTCTCATGCTGTTTGCAGTTGAAAATGTTGTAATTTTTGAGACTCAATCTCAAAATCAGATATTTGAATATCGCAGATTTGTTTTCGGTTGTGTTTTTTTTTTTTCACAGTGAATTCAATCTGATCCCGACGCAATTCTCTTACATGCAATATTCATAGTTGATCCATTGACTGCTATTCAAGCGGGAACTATTTGAAGAGGGAAAGTTCATGTGCATTTTTGATGGATTGTGCATGTCTTCCCCTACTCTATATGGATAGAGAGCTTGTTTGAAGGTCAGTGATTCTCTTCAGTCAGAGTCTTCCCTCCGCACTGCTTTTTAGGGGGGAAGAATATCTCTGGTCTTCACTCCATATTTTTTCATGTGCTTCTAGGATGACTAGGTTGGATGACCTTGGATCCTGGTGGAGATGAATCTCTTTGAGCCTCCCCTCTCTTCTTTCTTTTTCTCAGAGAACTCTGTCATGAAGAAAGACAACGTCCTGCCTCTGTTGGGGTTTTCATGTAAAATATCCACTTTTCACAGATTGCAACCTTTTCATTTCTTTGATGTTTTTCTGTATAGTTTAATAATCACATTTCATTTGAAGTATTCCTCTGTTTTTTTGTGATAAGTTGAGAACGGTGCTCAAAAAATTGATTTGTTTTTCTTATGATCTGAAATTAAATCCTTAAGTTTTTGTGCGCATCAATGAAGGGGATCAATATTTTATAATGAGGGACATTTAGGTGTGTGTGTGTGTGTGTCTGTGTGTGTCTGTGTGTGCTGTTGTGCGAGCATGTCGGGACAAGGGCTTGGACAGGGGGTTGAGTGGATCTTGAGAGCTGGCAGGTGCATTATTGCAGCAGGCTCTGCCTAGCTTGACATGTGTGTGTGTTCCTAATCTCCCAGTGATATGACAAAGCTGTGTGGGAGCCTGGGCTGAATCTCTTCTGTCTGTTGTGACACACACACACACACACACACACACACACACACACACACACACACACACACCGCACTCCCCCCCTCTACTTCTTCCCTTTTGTCCGACACACACACACGCGCATGATGTTCCCCTCTTGACCCCTCAAGAATCCTCAACTCCACTATCTTCTGGCACCTTGGCACTGTAGATGTGCACTTCTATGTGCTAAGAGAGATTTGTTAAACCATCACTATGCATCTATTTGTGTTGTCACTGTGGGTGCAAGTGTGTGTATTCATGCACACACAAATTCTTGCACATACTCGTGTGGAGGCCTGAGATGCCCTGTAGAGTCACACAAGTGAGGGAATTTCAGACGTTTTTACTTCCTGTTAGTCAGAGCGGGAAATAACGAGGTAGAGGATACAATGTTGTTTGTCGCTGCAAAATCTTTTCTCAAATTCCGATACGACGGGGGTTTTAGCTTAGTGTAAAATAAAAAGTAATGTTCAACCTTCCAAAATTCTTCTGAAGACATATATTTGTGGAGACCTACATTAAAAAAAAAAAAACAATAAACAAATAAAGCTTTTATTGTTATTTCTATGTCATGCCTATTAATGATGTTCTCGCCTTTCTTCAGGTAAATTTGTGGACATTTCCTGCCTTTATAAAAGAATAGAGACAAACTACTCCAAGAAATCCGGTAAGAGAGAAATATGCAAGTGATCATATCAGCACCTTTGCTACCAGAGCAACCATTTACCTACATAATAATAATCACACTGCCTTAATTTCAGCAAGACTAAGTGTAAACCAACAGGGCTGCAAAAGACTAAGAGAACCTCTAACACTTGGCAGATGATAGAAAACCAGACACACACACACACGCGCGCACACACACACCGTACACACATCAGCACACGATTTGACCCAAAGACATGAGCAGATTACATGTGCATGGGTGTGTTTAATATGTTTCACTTCACATGGAGCAGCAGCACAAACCATATAGCACAGGACGAGGGCATATTCTTGCAGGAACCAAGCCAGTGCATCTGACCATGTTGACATTTTACACACTGACATCAGATGGGAAGAAGGGAGGGGGAGGGAGGGAGGGAGGGAGGGTTAGACTGCAGCTCTGCATTCAGTCATATTGTCACAGTGGAAGGTGTAAAGGGAAAGAATGCAGAAAGCAGGTAATGATGAGCAATTTTTTTAAACATTTAGAAATCAAAGTCACAGTTCTACAAATCCAAATCAATCTTAAAATAAACTCATTTTAGATTTAGGTCTCTTTGGTAGAATTATGTGATTTTAAGAAGGAAACAATAATTGACTTTCTTCTCTGTGATACCCCAAACATGCCATCGTAACCGGACTCCGGTCCTCCCGTGTGTTTTTACAGTCCGCCCCTCAGTCTCCTCCAGCCTCGCCCCAGAGACCTAATGCATCATTTGAGCCTCATACAACTCACTGCCTCCTAAAGCCACCGGCTCCTACCACCCTGATGGAGGCATTTTTTCGCCACTTAGAAACACGCACTGTGTGTCCGATCCCTTCCTCCTTAATATGTCCTCTGTTACCATCAGGCATTTATGCCTGTTTTTTCTACTCCAGTGACCACTGAGCACCGGCTTCATTAAAACTAATTGAATCGGAAACGTGTCCGCCCGAGGAAACATTAACTCTTTCTATTAAGGAAATTTCCGATTTCATTTTGTCAATAAGGTCAAAGGACCGAGCCTGTGTGTTCAATACAGATACATGCTGCTCATAGACTTAAACTGTTTAATTTGGGCAGAGCCAGCTGTCTATTAGCACTAAATGTAGCATCAAACTCTCCTGCTTTCTGCTGATTTTATTGTGATTTTGCTAATACCATACTATTTTTTTCCCCACTAAATCAATAGTTCCCCAAAGGAACTCCCCTCTTAACGCAATATCCTGTCAATTTTATTCCATTATTAATTTCTTGTGTTAGCATAATTGAGTTTTGGTACAAGCACTGCGTTAATGGTTTTACTGACCACACTTGAAACAATAATTTGATGGCATCCGTCAGAAATCAATGTGCGATAACAGAGCATACACAGCTGTTTAATATGAAGTAAATATTTATGAGTGATCTGACTAGGCATCAAGTCCAGTCAATCTTCTTTGAGAGGATCTGTGCGAATGATTAACCTCATTTTACTGCTGCTGTCTGGCCTGGTAATGGCCATTAGAGCTAAGAAGGAGTGAGGCCTTTGATTTTTGGCTCCTCATCATTCACAGCTTGTCGCATCCCTTCATCCTTCATACATGGCTGCTGAATTGATTGTCTGTTTAGTCCTATGAATGATATAGCCACTGTGGGCCACAGGCTGAGAGGGGCGGGGGGGGGGGGGGGGGGGGGACACACTTGGCTCGCTTCCATCTATATGCAAGGTGGATTTCTTTCCCTGCCTCTCCACTCGGAAATCCGCTTTTTGCATTATTTATTGGACAATCATCAGCATTTCAATATGGTAAATCAAATAGTCACAGTAATATAACTATGGGCAGTCATATCCAAAGGGCCATCATTCCCCTCATTATTCATTCATTTTGTTTAGAGGTAGAGTCGGCAGTGCTCGTGGGATTCATAAGTTGTGTAATCAACATGTTTTACTGCAGGCTCACGCAGTGGAGGGAAAAGTAACCTGAGAAGAAGGGAAGAGTATTGAGCGAAGGAATGAATGGTAGAAGTGCGCCTGAGGCAGATGGAATACATACCTCTAAAACTAGAGTGTTAAAAGTTTTGAAGTCACTAAAAAGAAAGTTTGTGGCCTTTAAGTCCTAAATCTAAACAGGTGGATCTGCTCACAGGCTTTCTGGGACGATTCTTAATGCCTCTCGTGAAAAAAGTAAAGCAGCAGGATCAAATTGAGATCCAATTTTTTTTTTTCCACATGGGAGAAAATGATATTTTGTGTTCTTAAACTGTACAGAGAGAAGAAAGGTGATGAACGAGATGCTTCTAAGAATTTAGTTTTGTACAGTGTAATTGTGGATTCTCATTCACATCTGCTGTGATTTAAAATCAGACTACTCTATCTTGGTGCAGGTTGAGCAACACTGAGTTCTCTTTAGATGTCAGTGTACTAAGTTCTCATGCAGTGCAAAGGTGAAAAGTCAAGTGCTCTCCCACCACAGGGATCAGATGAGGCAAAGATCTGAGCTTATCTCAACCTCTCAACATGTAATCAAACATTTAGACCTCATGACGGAACCACAGCTAACGATGTCAACATGCAAGTGTTCAGGTAAAAAAAAAAAAAAAAAAAAAGAGACAAATTTACAGATTATAGAGTTTAAAGAAAAGCGGGACTTTGTACTTTTCTATTGTTTTGATGTTAATAGTCTGACTGAGCACATAACAACAGAGATGCTCAAACCCAGGAAGTGTCACACATGTGAACCTGTCAAACTGCACAACAGAATTTGTTGAAAGTGCAGCTTGTGCATGCAACATTATCCAAACTCTGTGTAGCATCCAATACTGTAAATATGAAACCTTTCATAAGCATTTAGCTGCAGCCACAAAGTTTCTGTTCATGGATGATAGCCACCTTTCCTTGCATGACTTTGTTGTCCTCCGTGCAAAAGCTAAAAAAAACATGGCAGAACGACTACATATCTCTTCTTCCCTCCACGCCTGCCTGTGCTAACACATCTTTCCCTCCACTGACTCCAAGTGTGGGGAGGAAATTAAGTCGTATGCTGCTAATGAATCTCGACTGTGAGTCCTCCAGCATATATAATCATGCACAAACACTGACAGAAGTATTAGCTGCTTGTGTCATGTTTTATTGTGCTGAGACAGACATGTTTAAAGCCTAACTGTACTTTGAGTCAATAGAGAGAACTTGTGACATTGTAATGCACCCTTTCAGCAGATCTGCTAAATGTCAGCAAACTGGTTCTGAATCTAATCCCAATTTGCCTTGGAATTAGCACTTTACACTGACGATCTAATTATTTAGACAATTTATTGCCTGCTGCTAATATCTCTCAAAATAAGCTGTTCCCTTCATCTCGATCCTGTGATAAATGTGGAATCGGGGAGGATAAGTCGCAGACATGCCTCAGAGCCTTGCGTCACTTCTCTGCTCTGACAGACTAACGGGAAGGCTTTGTGACAGCGCGCAGGCCAATCACTGCCGCTTGGTTTTATTTTCTATTAATACACACCAAAGTGCGCTGATTTTATTTGTGGACAGGATTAAAGGATAAACAGGCGGACTTTTTACCTGTGGTAACTAAGAAGACTCTCCCGGGGGCTGTGCGTATGGTTGACGGTATTACGGGAACAGGATTATTATTAAACAATTATGTTGCTTTTTTTAAATAGAGGACAATATACATGTCTGTTATCGGGGTTTCTTTTTTAATTCGAATTACACAGACAGGCGCAGCGATGTGACGCACAATACACAATGTGTGCCACCTGTGCGCACCCAAAATAACCTTCAAAAAGAAATGTTTTCCTTTCAGCTGCGCTTATCAAATATGTTTCATTCTTTTTTATAACTTCTGGTTGTAGTCTGTCGGTCTTTTATTCTGTGGGGAAACTAAAACATTAGGTTCTGGTTCTGTTCGGACTTGTCGGCTGTGTAACTAACACAGGTTAAAGTCTGTGTTCAAGGAGTTTAAGGAAGGAGAATGAAGACTTTAAAGCATCACACACATGAAGGTTGAAAACCAAATTTAAGAAAGGTAACCCCAAACTTTCATTTAGGCTACATCAACAGCCGCACCACCAAAGAGCCTCCTGGGGTTTAACTGAATTTAACAATGCCTTAGCTTACTCCTTTTTTGAAAATGTTCGCTTAAAATATCTTTTTTTAAATTTCGAATCTGGGAATAAAGAGGTTTTCAGTTTATTTAATCTGAAGCCTTTTCCTTTGTCGAATACATAGACGGAATAAATAAAGAGCTTCTGACAGTCCGGGATGTTTTTGTGAAAGATTTGTTTTCCATGTATTCAAATACAACTCAAATATTCAAACATACATGATGTATTGAATATTTTCTAAAAGAATACGATTATAAAACTTCAAGGATGAGTGCAATATCCGCGCAATGAAGGCCTTACATAAACGATTACATTTTCAAATAAAGGGAGAGAATTGAAACTTGTTACACGAGTAGGCCTGTCCGTTCTTTAGTAATTCTTTAAAGTTTATAAAAGGTACCTTATATAATAATCTCCTAACGTTGTTCCTTATTATTGTCTGCCGGTGCTGGTCTCAACACTTCAGGTAATTACGGGAAAGTTTGAATTCCAAAATTATATTTTTCTATCCCGGGCCAAAGCAACTATTTCCTATGAGCCAGGTCTGAATTAAAAAAAAAAAAAAAAAGGAAACCAATTTCAGAGAAATTATTTAGCAAAGAATTGATTTAAAAGTTTTATTTGTAAACATTAAATATTTCTTTCTCTCTAAAGTTTTTGAATCGGGCACCAAATGCGTTACAGAAGTCGTAAGTACATCATGATGTCAGAATGTGGGCCTACATCACACTCTCATGAACCTCTTTAAATAAGATGGACTTTATCCAATTTTTCCAAAACGTGTGAAATCAAAACTACGACGTTTCTAAGACATAAAAACATAGACAACGTGCTCAGCATGAACTTGGATGGGTTTGAAATCGTTTTTAAATTGCACCATGCTTAGTGTAGCTCTTGGCAATAGAAATAATAAATATATAGAAACGTTTATATTCAACAGCAACAATACTTACAGCACATACAAACAAGGAATGTCTGACAGTTTTACAAACACCATGGGTCCCTCATTTTTCTATACACATGAGATATTTTCCACATATGCGTCATACATAAAAGGAGTGCCATAACTACGAATCTGTATCAAATCTAGCAGACTACATAGTGTCCGGTATATATTATATATAGACATCACCTCAGCAAGTGCCTATAAAAGAAAAGGAAACTGAAAGAAAAGAAAAGAAAGGAGAACATGCGTTGTCTTTTCTGGATACTGTTTGGGATCCTGTCAGAAACACATAGGCACGAGTCAGGAAAGAAAAGAGAATTCAATCTTTTCATTGTAACAAACTTTGTACACGTGTTATAAACCGATGCATTGGAGGCATCACATAATCTATCGTAATATACACTGTGTGTGTGTGTGTGTGTGCACTGTGTGTTCTTATATATAAATGGGATATATTACAGCTGAGGATGCTGAATCAGTGGAGCTGATGTGAAATAAACAGGTAGGGATTGCAAAACCGGATTTAGTGTGTTGATAATTTGCGGGAGAAATCCCCCGGGATTATTCACTTGTTTGTCACTCAAGGGAACTATTTCAAGGAATTAAAAAAAAAAAAAAGGCCAACATTTCTTCAACTTTCTGCCTCTTCTTCTCGGTATTCTTTTTTATTTCAATGAATCTTTACTCATATTCTGTACTATGTGCCTATACGTGTCTTGCAGATATTCAGAAATAATATTACAAATTCTGACTCAAACAGTCTTTTGGAAGTTCTTTGAGGTCTCTCCAGCGAGTCGGACTCAGAAAGGCAGGGTGTCGAGGAAAAGTTTGTCAATTATTGCTGGCGGAGGGACTAGATCTTCTAGTTTAAGGTAAAAGATACGCTGCAGACCTTGGGTACATAGCGTGCGCAGTTCAGGGAGCTTTCCCAAGAGTTTTGACAAGTAGTTGGGACGATTCAATCCACCGCCATTGAATGTTACTTGATCTTTGAGGCAGTTGACTATCTTGTTTTGGAGGTCCTCGACTCTCTTCGGTTCCTTGAGTCCGTGTCGCTCTGAAACATAAGGAAAAGACATCTAAATTATTACAAATGCCTGAACTTTTTCCTTTTTTTTAACGCAGGGAGAATTTTGAAAGAGGACAGTGGCAGCGGCTTTTACGCACCTGTTACCATGGCCAGAGCTGCGATGCAGGAGAAAGCTGATATGTCTATGTTCATGCTCTGCAAGTTGGAAGAAAACTCCGCGATGGAGTCCACCCACTCTCCAAATCCACGGACGCACTGTAGCCTGTGTAACACCACTCCATTACAAAAAATAAGTTTGCCTTCCACCGGGTTGGACCTGCAATTAATAAGAAAACGCCGTTAATTACGCACGGCAATAAATGGGGATTTAAGAGCCTTCTTATTATAAGGCAGCTAATAAAACCCAAAGCAATGAAGCTTGAAGGAGGAGCTGATTATTATCTAAAGCTCGGTTTGTTTGGTTTAATAATTACGCAGCTCACCTGTATGCCAGCCGCAGAACGAAAAGTTCCAGGAAGGCGGATTCAAAGAGGAGATCTTGATCTTGTTTCGGTAGATCAGAGAAGCTGGGGATCTTCTCCGCCCAGCCCCGGATGATCTCCATGGAGCCCGTCAGGAGATCATAGAACTGCTGGATGTGCTGAGTGTTGTCTCCAGTCATTTGGTAGTCAGGGTTAGCCTGGAACTGGAATTTAATTTAAACAGCGGCTTAATGAGGTCCTTTAAAATATATAATCCGTGAAATTGCAAATGGCCATTTCCAAGAGGGAGAGAGCGCTTTTCTACTATTAAATTCATGTCTTCCTTTTATTAACTCCTCTATTTCAACGCAATTTACTTAGGAAAAAAATATGCCACATTAAAAGCCAGACAAAGTTAGGAATCCAGCGATGTGTTAGAGAAAACTTTCCAGGCAGTAAATTGTTACCTAAACGCAAGACTAAATTAAAAAGGCCGTCAATCTTATTCTTCATTCTTTTCTCCCCTCTCACTTCAAACTATTCCTCTTTTTAAGTGCTCTTTGTGCCTCTTATATTTCTTGTAAAGAGGTTCTTTACTTACCCTGGAGTAGTCCAAAGCAGACATGGAGGGGTTGGAGTCCACGTGAGCCCTAACAAGAGCGCTTATGAGGCTCACCGGCGGCGAGGGAGGGGATGGCTCCTGGGGACTTTTGGGTTTGGATGGCAGCCGTCCTCTCCGACCTTTAAGATTATCTGTCCGGACAACTGTAATGAGCAAAACAATACGACATCTAATTTATTAAAAACACACCTCTGTTGTTGTGCGTAAATAGGCCGAATTAAAATAAGTTTGAATTAACAATCAAACACTGTTTTACGCACATGATTATGTGTGCATCAGAATGTAAAGTTCTGTTCCAAAATAAATTAAGGCATGGCCTACACGTACCTTCTCTCACCATTCCGACGACAATACACTTTTGGAAGCGACAGAACTGGCACCGGTTTCTTCGGCGTTTGTCAACAGGACAGTTTTTATTCGCTAAACAAACGTATTTGGCATTTTTCTGAACAGTGCGCTGCATGGAAAAAGAGAGAAAAGCATAATGTCAGTCGGTATAGGCCTGTTGCCAAGGCTGTATAACATGCATAACACTGACTCTGAACTGATCCTTCACATACACATACACCAACAAAAAATAATAAAATGAAAAGGATATACTATCTCTCATCTCCTGTTTGAGCGCAAGAAGCAGCAAGAGGGAATATACAGTCTGCAAATACACGCTCCTGCTCTTTCACATTTTTCTTATTCCTTTGAGATGAACTACATGACTATCATATAAAGTTATTTTAGGCGCGCACCTCCCTTATGGTTTTAGTGCAGCCTGCATTAAACATCTGATTGAAATACATTTTATTTTTCAAGTAATGAGACTGTCTTGAAGCTCGCACGCACCGTAAAAATCAAATCAAAAATATCTTAGAGGTAATTACAGTGACATTGATTCATGCTCGCTGTCATGTCATCCCACCTTGAAAAATCCTTTGCAGCCCTCGCAGGTCCTCACTCCATAATGCTGGCATGCTGCGTTGTCCCCACACACCGCGCACAGACCCTCGTTTGACGGAGATCCTCGGGACGGGGGCGATGGCACTTGGCTGTCCACCAGCTGGTGCGCGTGGCCGAGCTGCAGGGAGTGCGGGAAGGCCAGACCCGCCTGTTTCCGGAGGGCGCTCGGCACCGCAAAACTCTGAGCGTCCAGGCCGCGGTGCACGCCGGAGTTGTCGTGGTTCATGACGTGCAGCGGCCCGTCAAAGCGCATCTGACAGCTGGAAACGGGCGTGCCGGGCGGGGACTGCTTGAAGGAAAAGAGCGAAAGCCTCGACACTGGGTTCTTGCGCTGGTCTATCATGTGAGAAGTGACATAGTTCTGGTGGAAACTGTGGAGGGAGCCCGGGTCCTCCCACATGTGATTAGGCTGAACCTGGAAGTTTGGCGTGCTCGGCGCGTGCGGAGAGGACGGTTTGAAGTACATAGGCCCAGAGTGGGCCAACATCTCTTCTGATTGAGGCGGCAGGTGACCCTGCTGATGGTAGCTGTGCATCTGGACGTCCTCCACCTTGATGGAAGACTGTTCTCCAGAGTGCGGCATTTGATACAGACAGGGCGGTTTGACGTCGTAACCGGTGTTATAGTTGTCCATGAATGTACTGAAACTCGGCAGAGAAGTAGTGGCTGTGATCTCAGTATTGGTCAAGTCCATGCTAAACTTCACAAACTCGGGTGTTAAGAAGTCGCAGCTGTATTCTCCTGCGGTGTGGTAGCTGTAACTCTGGGAGGCAGGACTCGCTCCTTGAGGTGATGATCCATACTGAGCCTGGACGCAGGGCATGGCTGAAATCAAGCGGGGAAAACACATCAGAGGAGATCTCACAAATGTTCCCAAAAGTTTCACCGTTTTTGAGAATTTTTTAAATTCTAGATAAAAAAAATTACAGCGCTATAGTCATGAGTAATTTCACAACAAAACAACACGCAGGCATAACATGTTTTTTTAAATTGTAAATAATTTTCCATCATACCTCAAGTCTTCTGACAGTTTTTCGGTGACACTTGAAATGGGTGATGTCAGGAGTTGTATGGCTGTCAGGATTCAAGAAAGCGGATCTGTTCTGGTTCTTCCCCTGATAAAACACATCACTTTTACATTTACTATATCATAAAAGAAAACATTACAAAAACTGGCCCAACGATCAAGAGGAAGTCTGGTTTCACCCACACGACTGCGCACCAACACATTTCTTTTTACGCACGGCGCTTCGGAAAAATGTCCTCAAATGTTGAATGGCAACAGACAAATGCAGATAATTCATCTTTTATTTTGACCTAATAAAGTGTTGAGTTGATGAACTGACAAACTTCGCGCATTTAACATTAGTGGCAACTTGTCTAGAAAGCTTTGGAGAAAAAAAAAACGTGAAATAAAAGAAACAGCCAAACATCTGACCAGTCAGACCCAGATATACAGAAAGTTAGTTCAACAGTGAGAAAATACTCCCAAGTAAAAACATCCAAAGTCCCGTGGAATGCTGTGCAAATAAAGCGCAGACACGGATTAAACAATAAAGAAAGAGATGAGTGAATCTTACCTCTTTCACATCAGGATCGTGGCTTTCAATCCATGCGATAAGCATGCAGGGGGGATTCATCAATTTGTGTAAAAGCTCCAAATCATGAGCGTAGGTACCCAACAATACCAGGCAGGCGGGCGGGCAGCTGAGCAGGCAAACCGTGTGACTCCTCGCACTGACAGCGACACGAGCTTCGACTAACCCAGTCTGGCCAATGTGGCTTTGTTTATGTGAGCTCTGGATACCGTGCCCCACGTGTTTCACAGCGTGACGTAATCGGCGTCGACACCGCCACAGACCAATCCGCTGGGGAGCCTTCTCAAGCCCCAATTCTTCTGGTGAGTATGTTTGTCTTGTGGTATGTGTTCTATGTTGCTTCCCACATGGACATTAGCAGAAATGTAGTGGAGGGTAAACCCTTCTGTGCTCACTCCACACACACACCTTTGTGTTTGCAGGGGGGCTTAAGTCACGCGTGTTTTGGGCTGATATTAACCTAACTGCTAGGTTTCCAGTCTATTTATCTCACAGTGAATATAGGCTATGACTAGCTGTGGTTGTTTATGCAAATGTTAATAAATTGTGTTTGTAATAATTTAAACCTTAATTTTATTTTGTGTATTTCAACAAATTAACACCAATTATGATTACAACTAGTTTTATATCAGAAAATGCAATAAAATAAAACTTCCACGCAGTAGAAGGTAAACATAAAGTGTTTTTACTTGTGCATTTTTAGTCAAATTTAGAAAACACAGCTCATTGTTATAAGTATCCTTTCTCACTATTATTGGGATCATTTATTGTATCATAGTGTGCAATAATACACAGATGAGTGTACATTGGCACATCTAGGCACAGTTATGTCACAATAAGGCTCCTATGACAGACTCACTACACTTGCATGAAAAAGGTCTAATGAAGCGAGGGTCAATATTATCCTTTGTTATCTTCTTACAGGAATTCTGTATTTCAATTGTGTTCCAAATTTAGACCTCATGCATGGGGTGGGGTTTACGGGGTGGGCTTCCTATTCATAGAGCTACTACAGTGTATGTGAAAGGAGGAGGAGGGGGGGGGGGGGGGGGGTAATTAGTGGGCCGGTAGCCAGTTGTCATAAGGGGACCAATTTAGTCCCCAGAGAGGGAAACGTGATAGGAGCAGGCAAGAATGGAGAGTGACGCAGAAATACGCTCAAGTCGACGCAGTGGCCAAAATAATCTCTGGGCCTTATTGTTCTGCAGCGATGGAATAACCGATCTCAGTGTAATCTTACACAAGCACCTTGTGGCCAATCAAAGTTGGCCTGATTTTTTTTTTTTTTTTTTTTGATGCATTTTTGCCTGGACTGCAAGCCAAAAGTGAGCAGAGAGCATGCGAAAATAGGGTGCACCAAGATGTGTCAAGAGATGTGCATGCAGCTTGGTGTGTGATTATTGTAGGAGACACAGATCAGCCGTCAGTCTTAGAGCAGCTTTTTCACTGCATGGCCTGTACTCAGTGCAAACAAGGACAGAGAGGAGAGAAAACTGTATATCATGGTAACACTCACCTCTAGAGGACACTATTGTTCACCAGCCATCCAGCAGCTCCTGCTTCTTACAATTAACCTTTTAATTAACCCAACCCCATTAAGGCTGTGTGGTCACACCCACTCAGTTTCAGGTGGCAGCATATGTAATTTACAAATTTCCCTCAATGCACTGTGAATAAGCAGAAGCAAAATAATGTAGTAAAAGTAATTTTGTCCTAGAAGTTGTAGAAATCTTGACCACCATCTTTAGCTGACATAGTGTACAGGAGGCTTATATTTTTGCATAAAACCCTCTCAGTGTGTGCTGAGCTCATCTGACCAGCGTGTGCATGTTTACTTACAGTATATGTGACACACCTCTGCATAACACACTCAGTGTGTCTAAAAACATGCATGGCTGCATGCTGCATGGTCACACCGTGTTTCTGTTATCCACTTACCATTTAGAATTTGGAATGAAAACACAATTAGCAGTTTAATTGGCCGTTTTACTGAAGAATAATTAACTTCCCATTTATATGCACAATTAATTGACAGTCATTTGAAAGTGAGGAGTTGGTTTTAATCACACAGAAGTTATTTCCTGAGATTGTATTTTTAACTTTGTTTGAAGAAATGTCAGCTGGCATTACCAATTTTTAGTGTGTGGGCGTGCAACCTTGTGATTGTGTGTGTGTGTGTGTGTGTGTGTGTGTGCGTGTGTGCGTGCATGCGCGTGCGTGTGTGTGCGTGTGTGTGTGCGTGTGTGTGTGTGTGTGTGTGAGAGAGAGAGAGGCATCTTTTTCATTGGCTCACAGACTCATCTTAGTTTTTAATTTCTCTGCAGGTGAAATTCCAGAAACCTGCTGGAAATGTTCTTTCTTCTTGGATAAGACTCTGTGATCATGTAAAGGTCACATGACACTCGTGGTACAGTAGGACCAGCAGCTGACCGCTGTCTGAAGGGTCGACCCCGAGGGAGAGCAGGAAATTGAACAGTGAGTGATCACCTCGATCACCTTGATTCACTAAAAACTAATTTATAGTTTGTATTTAGCATTACTGCGTGAATGCAAAGTTAGCCTCAAAACTACAGAATAGTTTTTGTTACCATAGCCTCAAAGTTGTTAGAAGTCCTGTTTAGGGCCTCTATCAACACCACACATTCACCCACATGAGCTGAGATTTTTCCCTTTTATTTCTTTTTAAAGAGATTTGGCCTGGACACAAATTATTGTATCAGAAAAAAAATCCCACAGAACACTTGCCTGTCGATTTGGGTTGCCGGACTTTTATTCATTGAAGTATCATTTATATATTGTTTTATTCTTTATCTTAAACCTTAATACCTCTTCTGCTACTGTTGACGCAGCACCTCCATGTGAAACCTAAGTAAGTTTAATCTTTTTACATTTAGTTTATTTGTTTCACACAAAATTGCAAAGCACATGAAGAAAGTATGAAAGCACGTGTGTGGGTCTGGAAGAAACCTGCAAATGGCTTTTATGAAAACTATAACTAAGAGACATACAAAAAGTGATACTTTACCACCAAAACAATCTAAATATATGAGTTCACTTATGAAACAGTGAAGAACTCCATCCAAACAGAGCTAATCTAATGTTTCTGAAGGCAAAATATTTTATGGAGAAATGAAGAGAACATTAGTTTTCCACTTATCCACGTCCTTGTTTATTGTGTTGAGTCCTCTGACCAATCAGAGGCTGTATTCATAACTTCTCACCAACTAAATGTGTGTTTTTGTGATTTTTATTGGAGTGTTTGTCCCTCCCGCTTACTGTTGATGTGTAATGTATAACACACAAAAAGAGACACAAAACATCCCAACTTTCACTTGAACTTTTTATTTTTTAAAGCGACTGCAAAATCAGGTAAACAATCAAATAAATTCTTCAAGGAACTAATCATTTTTGATCATCCACTAACGGTATATAAGTCGGCCTCTTACCTCTATAAAAACCTAGAGGAGGTTTTTCTACTTTCCTTAAATTGAAGCTTAGGTAGTTAGCAAAATGTCCTGGTTTCTCTCACAAACCCTCGTTTCATTCCTGAGCACCAGCAGGTATCAAACTTTCTGACGATTGAACATCCCAACCCTGAAGGCATCCCCTTTACTTGGTGTCCTCTTCCCATTTCTGGATTCCCTCTTTACAAGCTTAAATGTCTACTTAATATGCTTTAATGCCTGCTCTTTAGAGCCAGGGAGCACTTCATCACTTTTATACACCTTTATATAACACACTGTTAACTAGCAATGCCTTATGGAACAGCTTGTCTTGCAGCTGGAAGGCGCCTGCATGGCATGATGGAGGTACCTGTTCACCATTCACAATGAGACAGTAAAATGGGAATAGAGGCCTCTGCACACTGCTGCTGTCTATATCAGTCAGTGATGAATATTCATGAATCACAGTGTCATGACATGCTCTGTAATTGGCAGCAACATTAGTAATGACACTGCTGGTATCAAGTCCCTGCATATTCATGTGGTGGGGCAATATTTCCTCTTGGTGCTGTTTTTTTTCTTCTTCTCACTCCTCCTGAAAGTGGAAATGTATTCTGAAGCTGCAGGTGTCCCTGGTGCCACAATCAATTTCTGGCTGGATTGTGCCCCAGTGAAAATCAGACAAACCATTAGTTTTTTGTCAGGCTCTTTGATTAATAATAGATGTGAATTATAAAAGGATGGGAGGGATACATATATAGTTTAACGTGAATCTTTTTGTAATAGTTATAAATGAAGGCCCTTAGGACTCTTACACACCGTGGCTTTGGCTATTCCGCTAATGTGTAGAGGACATAATTATAATGTTCTCTCTTATGATGCAACACAGACTTGATCTCCTATTGAAGCTGTTTGAGGTGTGATTAGATTTAGCATGCTGGTACAGAAACAAACCGTCTGATAGTGAGCGCTCTTGCAGATCTCTCTCTGCAGTGGAAGTTGTTGTGACTCCATTTCAGCCCCTCTAAAGTGTCCCACAATGGATGGTGAGGGAATTGGATAAAGCTTTGGCTAAGCTGTGAGGCTTTCTCCTCTAAGTAGCTGGATGGGAGGATGTTTTTTCTGCTTCAGTTTGAGAGCAGAGCAGCGTTCAGTCTGTGGCGTCTTCCAGACAAGAAAAAAACGGTTGCAGTTCCGGGATGGGAACTTTCACAACAATGTGAGTTTCATAGGTACAACACTTGTGATGAATCGTGCTTGAGAATGATCAACATTGGTCTTCAGTAGAAGAAACAATACTGTAAACAGAGTATAAATGCCATGACAAGCAAATATTGTTTATACAAAATTCTGATTTAGTTAAAGAGAAAAAATATCACCAATCAAATGTACTTAAACTTTCAGAGTAAAAGTACTTATCCTGACTTATGACATTATCATATTAGTTACTCAAACTGAAGATGGACCTATAATAAACTGTTTTACAACGGTTTTAATTAGTTAAGTGGTTTCTAACCTGTGGTTCTGGACCCTCCAAATGGTCACAGCATTGGTCTGATGAGTCGTGCGATAAATGATTGACGAAGAAAATAGAAAATAAATACAAAAGTCCTCTGCTACACAATAAATCTCTACCATAGTTTGACCTCCTCAGTCACTTTTTAGTTTGGAGGGAATATCTACAGTAAGAATGTAAACAGCTTCGACATCTGAAAAAGACAAGGAGCTTCAGTATGACAATGTTTTAGTGATAGTTTAAAGGTAAAAAAAAAGAAATGTTGGCGACCACTCGTTTAATCTTCAACAATGTATTACATTTAAGAACTGTTAATACGCTTTTAATAGGAAGCAGCAACAAATTATAACAGATAACTGTTATGATGTCAAATCTGAGTTGCATTAGTATATCAATATAAAGGAAAACAATGTAAATAGTACAAGAATGTAGTTTGTTTTCACCTCTGCTTGTTTCTTTGTTTACGTCTAAAAGCTTTGGGATAACAAAGAAAACATCCTTAAACTCATCTTATCTTCCCCTCTCAAACAGCTGAAGTCAGTTTGTTCTTTCTTTCTCTCTCTGATGTTCTTTATGCTCCTTCCTCCTTGTTGATCACCAGCTGACCTGTACACTACTTGTGCATTGCAGACGGAGGCGAGGCGTTCCACAAGGCTCCATGGGACCTGCTGCCGATGTTACTGGAAGCTTGTTTGGATGTTATATCTTTAATCATGCTGGCAGAAAACAAAAGAACACAGGTGAGATTCTCAAAGCTTAGTGTGCTTAGATTTGAACATAGTCTCATTTATATGAAGAAAAGGCCCAGGATGAAGTTTGTTCAAACAGAATAATTTACAGACTATAATTGGGATACAAGAAGCTACTTAGAGATGTAATCTTATATCTGTGCGCCCTGTTCCCCGTTACTCTTCTTGAACAGATGGTAATTGTAAGGATCCTCCGTATGTGTATGTGTCTAACAATACCAATGGACTGGAGTATGTAATTTGTCTTGTTCTGTTTTGCTTATTTTAGATGATCCTGTACCATCATCTTCTTTACTAAGTACCTGTCATGCAATTAGTCAAGTTTGCTTGTTACCGTGTGTCAGCGCAGCCTGTGTGTGTGCCACATGCAGATCTTGTGATTAATCTAGAAAGACACTATTTTGAAATGTTATTTGGAGTGGAATATAAATAAGCATGTGATGTATTGTTTTTTATTGCTTGATGATGTCTGACAGCTTTGTCACACAAAATACATGGCGTCTTTATTCCTAGATCCATCATGAGGAATATAAAGACATATGCATAGTAATGAAACACATTTATTAATGTGCACTGTCCCCTGGAGTCACATGACAATGAAATGGATGACTTTTCTTTCTTTTGCATGGATGCTATAAGCCTGTGTATCACATGTGCAGGGAACTGAACAGGTAAAAACCAGAGGAGCTCAGATAGTGGACTCGTGTTTGACGGGTTCAGGAGGAGTCACTGACTCCTGCTCTCATGGGGAGGAAGCTGCTTTTGTCCTCTGGTTTGAAAAACACAGACGGAGCTCAGCACTGCTTATCCAAGTAGTTAGCTGTTTCGTTTGAGTCTACCATTTATGTCATGGACAACATCCTACTACTTTTAATAAAAGCAGTTTTCGGTTCAAATATTCCTTTCCCCCCGCGAATAGTTTTAAAAATTGCAAAAAGATATCAATGCAAAAATTATCTGCACCCTCTTCAAAGATTACTCACTTTATATTAAGATTTGTATTTTCAACAAATCCCATGAAAAGCTGATAATGTGCAACCAAATAAGTCTCCAAATACTGACAAATCTTTTTCTTTTGTTTCATTGACTTTCAAATTAAAAGCTCATCAACGGGCCACATCTTAGGAACATGTTCCTTCATTACTTCAAAGATCAGTACAGCATAGTTTTTACAGCATTAACACTCAATGGAGCACTACATGTGTATTATTCCACTGCCCAAAGAAGTCCCCATTACATGTCCAAATGACTATACTGTTTGACTTAGCTTTTTAAAGTCAAATCAAAGTTGGTTTATAAAGCCCATTTAAAATAAGCTCAGTTGACCAAAGTGCTGCTCAGGTTAGGGAATCTAAAGTATGATCATATATTTATTTACAGCACAGGAGCCAGGGGTCTCTAAATGGGCTTTAGTCCATGGCCTGTTAAAGAAATCAGAAAGTATTGAGAAACAGCTCTTGCATTGGTCAAGACCACACATTGAGCCATTGCCACTTGACAGTGATAAATAATTAATTTACTTCACTCGTTTTCACAACAAAATACGACTAAATCAAATCTCATGACATGCTTTAGGAATGTGTTGAAGTTTCTTGGGCAAATAAAGGAATCTTTTTTCCCCTCAGCCCCTGCTTGCAACCACAAATGGGCATTCCTATTCCTGATGTTGCATAACCTCTCTGCCATTGTGATGGAGTTGCCTCCAATCTGCCTCTCTGTGGCTTCATCTGTAAGGAAAAGTATCTGCTATGAAGTCTGGAGCAGCAGCATGTTGAGAATGAGAGGATTGTTCACAAACTCTTTTGTCTTGGATATTTGATGGTAACAGCCAGAGGAGGCTCTCCTTCTTTGAATCAAATCAATTATCTAAGCCACTGGTTAAAGGCTTCTTAAATGTGTCTTCTTTTATTTGCTTGTGTTGTCTAATGGTGGGGTTTCAAACCCTTTCTTCCTTTCTTCTTTTCAAAAACTGGGATTTACAGATCATCTGGGACAGCAGAGAAGCGTCTAATAAGCAAAATAAAGAGCAGTTTCAGTGTTAGCAGTGTTCTGAAAGCCTCACAAAAAGTGTTCTGAAGAAAACTGATTTTTTAGATTAATTTTGTTCGCTTTGGTTTTCCATAGCTCTGCTCTCAAAAATGCAGTTCCTTTTTATAGATCCATGCCATCACGGTGTTGGAAATGATTGTTGTTTTTATCCAATGGAATATGTATGGCCCCACAATATTGTTCACGTCATGAATATCACAGTGGAAAGTTGTGCATATGTGAGTAGCATCTGGATCTATTCTAAAGATTTGGGGACAATAAGTATCCAAATGTTGATGTGTTTTCTTGGCTCCTATCGTCAGATATCAAAACTGCCCTTGTACGGAGAGACGATTTCTCATCAGGCTCCAGCAGCCGGAGCAGCGAGCTCATTCACGGAGGAGTCCGATATCTACACAAAGCCATCATGAAATTGGATTACAAACAGGTAAATGCTTCATTTTTTCTCCGCAGCTGACACTTATCCGCAGAATTCCTGGTCCCTCTGGTCATATTGCTTTATTTACCCTCCTGTGTTCATTTTTCATTCCCGGGAAGCAGTGACATGTTTGCCTTGAATGACTGCCTGCCCGGAATTCTCTGAAGTTGTTTTTTAAGAAATCTTCCAACTTAGCACGCCCTCTTTTTTTTGTCATCTGATTGTGAATTAATTCATGAAATTATCCCTCAGTAATAGGTGGAATGAAACCAAAGTGTCGTCCTTTGTGTGTGGATTGTTTAAGACGAGTCACCCAGGTTCAAACTGAAATGTCACCATTTTCTGTTACATTTCACAGCATATGAGAAATCTCATTATTCTCAGCTTGTGTTTTCTTTAGGTGCCTTATTTTGCTATCTGTATGAACATACGCAGGTCCTGGAGGTGAGCAGCAGAGGAGACCAATTAGTGTGATTGCAGCCAATGGAACTGCCTAGTCAGCAGCTCGACAGTAAAATGTAGGCTGAGCTACACGTGGAGGATGAAGCAGAGGGCAAACTAAAGCAGCATTTCATGGGATTGGGAACTTCAGACCACCAGTCACAGTATTATTCATGTCCAAATCCAATTTCTTATTTTCAAATCTAAAAATAAACCTTACACAACTGTTAAATGTTGCTTTTTCTTACACAGAAATTAAAGAGTAATAAAATGTTGTAATATCGGCAGAACAGGCTAAATCATTCAAATATGAGCAGAGATGATCAGTAAATACAAAAGAAGGAGTTTTTCTGGGCTAGTGCATGCAGTCATCGAACAAAAAAAACAACCTTCAAGGTACTCTCTTAAACAATTGAAATGCCTTTTTCTATAATGGCTTGGTCATTTAGACATGAGAACAAATTAGAAGTGTTTTGTATCATCAGTAAGTCTTCTACGACCTTCTGATGAAGATGATGCTGAAACAAGTCAAAGTGTGTTCAAAGGTCTAAATGACCAGGCCATGCAAAAATGAATTTTAAAAGAGCGTGCCTCGGAGTTTCTTCTTTTTTTTTTTTTGTTTTGTGTATGCATATCTATATAACTAAATTCAAGTCAGAATTTAAATTGTAGCTGAAAGACATTTTTTTTTCTGAAAACATAAATGCCAATAATTCACTTGTTCCAGTCTCCTAAATGTGAAATATGTGTGGATTTATTTCAGTACAGGGACTGTTAATTGATAGATTCAAGGTTTTGGGCTCTTTATTTGCAGAAAAGGCTACACTTCCTTCAGAAGTTTCAAGAAAAACATTATTTTTAATGGTTTTCCCACAGTATATTTATCAAATGAAAATGATCAAGAGTAAATCCTTAATTAGAATAAATTTAATAGCAATGAAATGGTCCATTTTGTCTCTTCAGTTGTGATCCATGGCTATGGCACCCCTCAGCACCAACACCCACAAAGCTTCAGGTGTACAAGTAAACCTCATTTCACCTGTTCTTTGCTCATTTTTCACCTCATAAGGCAGAAACAGCAGTAAACCTTTCACTTGATAAAGGAATGGAGTTGGGAAGATGGAGAAGTTCAGCCGAGTGGTAGTAAACTTTACAGTCACCTTTGGGCTCCGAGGCCCATTGAAGTGTATGGCAGAGGAGGAGCGGTCTGTGGTGTCTCTGCTCCATCTCGCCTTTGCTCCCTCAGACTTGGGTGAACTCAAGGGCCTTGATTTGATTTGTGCAGCCTTGAATCATAAGCTTTAATTGCACCTGACATTTAAAGCTTCTCTCTGGTATTTAAAGCAGTGTACAGGTGTGGCTCATTACTGAGAGGGAGGGGGGGGAGGGGGGGGGATTGGAGATTTTTCTGATTTCTCTCTCATTGCCGGGCCGTGGCAGCGTCTTAACTCATCATGCTGCCTGTCACAATCCCGGAACCCCTCCTTCACTTGCACAAAGCCGTATCTGACCTAGCTATCATCAGTCAAACCAGAGTTCAAGCCTATGATAAAACTGAGTCCTTTTTAACGCTGCAAACACTGTCACAGAGATGTGAAGCTGCAGACAGTCTGAGCGGACAAAAGAGTGTAACTCTGTGATCCACAACACATTTTACCAACCCTGAAGAAATGCTTCTTTGTTTCCTTCTTAATGCAAGACTGTGATTCTTTTACTCCTCCCTGCAGATAAATAACAAGCTGTAGCAAATGTTTAATATGATGCTCAAAGCTTTACAGAGTATATAGTGTTCTGTACAGATTACACAGCGTCATGAGAGTGTATAAATCACTCTGTGCAGTGTTAAAAATTATAGCACTTATCACAGCTGGAGACGCGGGTTGCAGCAATCTGCCTGCAAATTGTAGTACTTTAAATATGTCCTGTTATCTGTTTTAAGTGATTGCAAAACTTGTTGTTTTTTCCCCCCCCGGCTTATGTGAACAACAAGTGTGAGGGTTGTATGTTTAGAGATTTGTCTTTCGGAACAACAGATGTTTCGTCTCAAGATGAAAGATTTCTCTGAATTTCCTGCAGAAAATAACCCATGTGAGGGGCTGAATGTGCATCTGAAGGCCTCTTTGTTGTCAATAACCACAGCACAAACCCTTAGTGCTGAATCTCTCTATTATTAAAGGTAGAGCAGTGTTGAAGATGTCTAGATCCGTTTTACTCTAAAAAGCAGAGATATAATTAAATACATCTTTTAACTTGTTATGTTAGTAATGGTTCATTCTAGATACCTTCAAAGTAAACATCTTGTCTCCCACACAGCCGTGTAATTGCTGTCTATGTGAGCGTAAACAAATTACAAACAGCATTTTTTAAAACGGCAAATAGCCAGCAGGCATCGCGTTCCAACCAGTCCCAGGATCCGTCTTTCTGCAGGCTATATGTGCCTCGTGTTGGCATCAGAAAAACAAAGCATATGTTGATTGTTAGCCAGGGTGTACATAGCATGTCCTGTTCACTCAAGGTCTCCCTTGTAGCTGCAAACTCCCAACTTTGTTTCTCTAGGCTATCTGTCAGACTTCATTTAGCATTTGAGGATATGTGGGTTCCCATGTACTGCAAAAAGGCAACATACTTCTGCGGGAATATGGCCACTATCTGAGCAGTGATCTGTCAACCTTATTCATTCAGCAGAAGTAAGTAGGAAAGGGGGGTATTTTACATGAGCTATTTATATTGTTCAGGCTTTTAAAGCAGTGTTTTGTATTTTTTTATAAAGACAGAAAAATGTGAAAAAGGAAATATGAAGAGAGTGTTTTAAGTTATTTGTTAAATTGTGAATGCATAATAAGTGTAAAGCAGGCAAAGCAAAAGGGACATAAATCACTTAAGCACTTACATGTATTTAATTTTTCCTCAAGCTGTCTTTTCCATCTCCGTCCCATACACAGCCGGGTACATTATGTCAGTGACATTTTCTGTCCTGACCTTCTTTGGGGACCGGGCTTTGACTGCTCGGGTTCATCTCCTCGGGATTTTGCAAGCCATCATGGTCGGATAGTTTCAACATGTAGACATGCTTTAGCCTAAAATAGATAGTATTAGCAATCATCAAATTAAGTAAGAAGTAATAAAACATTGTTAGTATAAATACCAATAAATCATACTGATACATATTCTCATAAAGGTAAACTCAGAGACAGACTTTTCTACATCCCCTCTTGTGTCTTTATCGTGCTTGTGTACCGTTTAACTATGCCGTTTTCTTGGTGCTAGAGGAGTAATTGACTAAAGCATAACTTCATCTCCCACAATACCTGTAACAATTTAATTGGACAAGTCAGCCCAGCCAAGCATCTCTGGCTCTATGACTGCGAGACATGAAATTCATTGTCATTATTGTCTCTGTCATTTTTGCAGCATTTTGTCCGGCTGCAGAGTTTCCTCTCACTCCACTGAGTTTTTACCTCCAGGAGGCTGGAACGGGTGGTGGTGCGAGCAGAGCGGAGCGTAGGTGGGGGGGGGGGGGGGGGGGCTTCTGTTCCTCCAGGGAGCTTTGATGCTCATTTAGCTCTACTCTGTCATTCGGCCATTTTGCCTTTTAATTGCTAGAGATAATTATCGTCATCATTATTGTTATCTTCATCAGCATGTCAGGCTGTTATAGCCGCGCCATGCTCTTCATTCATAAATCCTGCTACTGGGATCTGACTAATCCCTGAATTCCTGACATTTAATGTAGTATTAATGCTCCTGTTCTTTGCCTGGTGCCAATCTGTGACAGGCTCACAGCAGAGAGCTGTGAATCACGGGGTCAATGGTCATCAGGAGGCTCAGCAATCACTAAGGATCAGACACTGCCTACTGGTGCCGAGCCCCTCCAAAGCCTGGTCTGTGTGTGTGCGTGCGTGTGTTTGTGGGTGTGTGATCGTGCGTGTGTGTGATTGTGTATGCATGTGTACACACTCACCACCGGTGGCATAAGTTTGCTAACCACATACTATAATGGTCACATTCAGCCTACAGAGATGAAGAAGTGGGTTCCATGGTCTTCCTAATACATCATGGCAGGGTGCATACTCTTGTATGTAATTCATTCTAAAATGTGGCCTTTAAATCTGTTGTTTTCTGGCTGTTTTTTTTCTTCACTTTTTGCTTTCAGATTATTTATTTAATTCCCGTGGTGGGGGAATGGCTTCCAGCATGCCGTAGCATTAAGCAGAGCCCACTGGCTAGCTAGCCTCAAGTCGCTCAAACGTAAAATAAATCAGGGCACAAAGGACCCTGCTCATTCCTGCAAAGTAGCAACATTTTCCCGGGCCAACAATGAGGACTTGAACTTCCTCGGCAATAACAAATAGAAAGAAAGTCACCCGAGACACCGACATTAAAAGTGATTAATCATCTCTATTCTCTCTTTACTTTTGAACCAAGGGATTGTCCGGCAATAAATCTTCAAAGATGTACATAAGAATCACTCCCTAATGAAACAGGGCTTTGTTCATTTGTCACCTTTTAGACCCCCTTTCATTTAAATTACAAAACTTGTGACCTTGTGACTCTGAATATAGATCTCTGGTATTTTAGAGCTGAAGAGGGATTAATCCATAAATCTTGATATTAGATTTCTCTGTTCATTAGAAGGATCCTGCCGAGGGATCTTAGGCTTGAAAAGCAGATCAGCTGCTGTCAAGAGCTGTTTACTGTCATATTGACATATTGAACAATGTGATTATCAGAGGGTGGACGTGATTGTTTTTAGTGATTTGTCATTGTCTTTTTTTTAAATGGAGAATGTCCCTCTTTTTAGTTTTTTGGTTTTAAACTATTCTTTGGGAGGGGTAAATGAAGATGTAGAAACTTTAAAGGTAGTAAACACAATCACATGTTGGCACAAGGGCAAATAAATGCTGTCAAACAACAGGTTCGTCAGCTGCTACCTCTGTAGTCTTGGTATACTTTAGGATGTGACGCGCCTGCTCTGTATCCCTCCATCCCCTGCCTTTTCGCGGAGAGCAGTTCCTCTTCCCGGTGCAGGAGAAAGAGAGGGAGGGGAGGGGGCAAAGGGCCGCTGTGGCTTTAAGTGTGCTCCTTGTGTGGCCAGAGCAGCCATCGCGCTGATGCAAAGTGACAGGGACAGATGTGACATATCGGTTCCGACACACTTCCATACCACCAGTCACAGGCTCGGGGTGACTCACATCCCCCTGCTCTGGTCCTGTCCCCCCGCTGCAGGACAACACAACGATGCTCGAATGAACCTCGCCATCGCCCTCACTGCTGCCAGGTATGGGGCTGCCATAGCCAATTACACTGAAGTGGTGCACCTACTGAAGAGGGCAGACCCTCAGACGGGGGAAAGAAGAGGGTCTGTGGAGCGCACTGCGGGGATGTGATCACAGGTAAATCCAACAAAAGCCGCTTCCTTCCTTCCTGCCTCGCTCTATTCCCACTTTCTCTCTCTCTCTCTCTCTCTCTCTCTCTCTCTCTCTCTCTCCCTCGCACAACGGGGGCCCTCCCAGCTCTTCTTACTCGGTGGTAGTTTGCACATAGTCATTGCACATCTAATGCAGGGGCTTTTAATATTTTATAAGCGTTTTATGGTGTAGAGGGCTGCCTCAGATCTTGTAGGGAGGAACATAAGACGGAATTAGCGTACTCCAAATGGCCTTACTTACCTTTTAAATGTCATGCATCGGGCCGGCTTTGGAAGAATAAAGCAGTTAAGGGTAAAAGATGGTATTCTGAAACATTTCATGAATAACCAAGATTTGAGGATCTCAACACATGACCACCCCCTGATGTTTTTAAAAGATGGAAGTGTGCTCTTGGAGGAGATGTCTCACTTTAATAATGTGAGAGGAGGGCCTCACATAGAGAGGGCTTAGACTGAAAGGATAATAGAAACACTTTTATTATCACTTCTTTTTTCTTTGCAAAAATTTGAATCACAGTCTGACCATTCCATCTCTCTCTTCCCTTCTCTTAGCAGTTGCAGCATCCCATGTCAAATTAGAAAAGGCTGGTCCGTCATTCTCCCCGTTGTAAAAACACATCACACCATCCTCCTGGTTTCTTTTGATAGGCGTCCCATTATATATACTGTAGCTTGTCCACATCAAGCATCACATTAACAAACATTTCCCCTTCCACAATTTCAAAAGGCTCCCTCAGTCACTGCCACTGAGCTCCTCTGTGACACAAAGAGGCAAGAGGGAAATTAGGTATGTCTGTTTCCTATTAATTACAATCCTGGGAAGTCTCCCATGGACACACTCGAGCCACTCTATTACGGCGAGAGGGGGGCGTTCGCTGATAAATTAATAATCCGGCTTGTCACCAGCCACAGATGAATAGCCCCTGGTGATTGATGCTGTTTTCTTTCATAGGGCAGGAATTTGATGTCAGAGCCAAATGTGTTATCAATGCCACGGGACCTTTTACAGACACGCTGCAGAAAATGGATGATCAGAAGAACCCCCGACATCTGTCAGCCCAGTGCTGGGGTGCACATCGTCATGCCGGGCTATTACAGGTAACTAACGGTGGGCCCCTACGTCTCTGTCACTGTCCCCCCCTGTATTACCGGCTCCTTAGCGCTGCCGTCTCATCAGTTCATTAGCGAGAGCCAGAGACTTCTCAGCCTGTGGTCTCAACAACCAGGCTCTGTCTGATGGTAGGAGAAGATCAGAGAGGAGAGGAGAGGAGCGTCAGATTAGTTTTTCTGAACTGTAAAAGAAACTTAACATGTGCTGAATCTCCTGTGTGTAATTCCAGTCTGATCAAACATCATTTCCTCTCATGCCGGCCGCAGCTCAGCTCTGATTGGATTCCTCAGCCTGAGCTGGGATTTCTGCTTTCTTGTTGATGCATGTTATTTGTGTTTGCAAGGGAGGCGAGGCTACTCCTGTGACCCAGCCTTCCCCCTCAGCTATGCCTGTGTTAAATTGAGTCAGCAGCGCCACGTGCATGTGTTTTAAACAGGACAATATGTGCAACCCTGGGTTGAGTCTCGGGAGCAGCGGCTGGAATTGAAACCAGCTGAATTAATCTCCTGGAAACGGCGCTGACAGGAGCCTGATTATGGGGTGTCCCTTCAACCGGCCTGGACCTGCTTGTGCCCTCCCCTCCCTAGCAGACCAAAGGTTAATGCAGTCTTCTTGTTTGTTCCCCTCCCTAGACCCCTGCTACCTCTCTCATGCACATGACATACACAGACACACTCCCGGTCCTGATAACACGGAGCTCCTGGATCCTGTCGAGTCATGGAAAAGGATGCTCCATCGCTTCTTAAGAAGTAAGCAGACTTTGTGGAAAGGGATATAAACTTCACCCTGACTTAAGTCTACAACTTTCAAACAGCCTCAGCCTGAAAAACTAAGGTGATAAACATGTGGCTGTAGCACAAAACTGACCTGATCAGGCCCCATCAAAGGGTGCTGATATATTTGTCATATAGATATATATATATATATATGTATGTTAACTTTGACTGTCTACAGTCAATAAACAGTATTTTTCAAATGTTCCTAAAAGTATGATGTTTTCCTTTGACTGTGTGTCTACAGTCAACATGTAAATATGGTCTTGGTAAATGTAGGGAAAGGTGTTTCAGTATGTGAAGGTATAACTAGCACAATAATGTCAACATAACATTTCTCCCAGGAAAAAAAAAAAAATGAGTCATCACTGTGCACTTACACTTGCGGCACTATAGCCCGGACGTTTGAATCAGACCTAATTCATAACAGCCATTTATGATAATAAATACACGTCCAACAATCTCAACAACATCCCCTCTCCCTTCACCCACCCTCTCTGATTTACAAATAGCTGATAGAGCGAGCAGCTGACAGAAATAAATGAGCTAATCTGATGGCTGTGTAGGACTTCCACCAGATATTAATTCATCAGGAGGCCACAGAGTGCAGACAGATACAAATTCTCGCTTTAATTATGTATGGGAGCTGTGCTGGAAACAGGAGACACCTCTACTCTCAGGACTATTTCTCAGAGCAACTTTATGAACCCCTTTGATTCCATCGTTATTTTGTTTTCCTTTAGATATAATACATGTCCCTTCTGTTTTCCCCAAACACTCAGGACAAAATAGATTTTTCCCCCTGTATAGCAATGCTTTCACATGAGACATTTGGTAATGAACAAGTGGAAAAATAACCTTTGCCACATTAAATTATATTGTTTTCGATTTGCAATTTTTATGAGACCTTCCTGGAGCCGGTTTGATGTATTTTGTTCCCACTTGGAGCCTCCATTGGCCCTTGCTGACTGGCAGGCTTATCAAAACCCATGGAGGCTTTATTGAATGAGTGACCAGTGGGTATCTAAACAGAATGCAGGGCTATTGATTTTAGAGAAGTGGTCTAATTGTTTCTAGTAGACAAGGGCTTGTCCCGATTATTTGATTGATTAGCTTGATACTGGTCTGCCTCCTCATCCTCCTCCCCAGGCCAGTTAATAGCACAGTAATCCCAATACACTGCTGTATTTCTAATCCATCATCATTATCATGGCTGTACTCAGCACAAGATTAGTCCATGAGGGTCTTTTTTTTTTTTTTTGCATTCCTCAATATTAGCTCTGCCTCCCGTTTGCTAAAGAAAAAAAATGAGAAAAAGTCGGCTTATAAAATCCATCTGATCTCCTTTGAAAGGTCCCAGAGTTTTTGCCTTGTTTGCCAAAAATAGCATTGTTTGATTGGGGGCTCTTTGGCACCAGCAATACTAACAGACCTTTTCCTCTTTCCTTCTAAAACAATATATATAAAAAAAAAAGTAAAACATGTAAGTGAAAAATTTTAACTTCGCAAAAAAATGTGCAGGATTATAGATCCTAAAATTGTATTCCTGAAAGTCATGCCGATGCTCAAGACGTTCCTATCAGATACAATGTATAGCATAACTCACCTCCAACAACAAGTTTACAAAGTAAGCTAACTGCAAATTCAGTGAACAAATATTAGGAAACAGTGCAGATCTAATAATTTTATCTATGAGGCACCAACACTTTTATTTTTGTTCATGAAATAGTGTTTGCTGGGGTGCTAGTTTATTTCAGTTGGTAGAGCAGGCGCCCCATGTACAGTGGATACAGTCGCACTTGTCGCAGGTTCAACCCCTTGGTCTTGACACTACTTGGTGCATGGCATTCCCTCCCCACATTTTTGTTTCTCTACACTGTAGTAGATTAAAAAAAAAAGTGATATAATTATATTGATGACAACATAATGCATTACCATCAGATAATCTAAATTCTTCCTCCATCAGAGCAGCATTACTTAAAGTATTGAATTTAAAGACAAGATAAAATGGTTCATACATTTGACATAATGTGTCATGTGTATACTGGTTTAAGAACCCTTGACTTATTTGTACATTTTGGTTCTTTTACTCAATGGATCTGAGTCCTTCCCCCCCTCACTGTATGAGATATATAATAAGACAGAGTAATGGTCGTTGGGCATGTGTCACAGTGGGTCTCCAGTTCAAGCCTCAGACTACATTTGGCTTCAGGCGGTGTGGCCGTGGACGGCAGGGTGACATGTGGCGTATGTCTGGGCGAGACCCTGGTAAAAGTCCTGTAGTCACAAAATGAGCAGAGAGAGCCTGAAGCCTAGGAAAGACAGAAAAGGGAAGGGGACGAAGAGAGCAAGGGGGGGGGTATAAGTGTGAAGTGATGGAGCGAGAAGCCGTGACTGGCGGAGTCCACATGGTCTCCGTCCTTGCCTGTGGTAGTGCCCAGGCTGGGGTCTTCACTCATTTGTCTAAGAACATGGAAGAAAGGGGATGGGGGAGTGTGAAGAAGGGTCATACCAGAGGGGTTTGTCACATTGTGTGGAGGTGACACCTCAGAAGACCTACTGGCCCCTACAGTGGACAGCCAGTGTCTCCCCCCCCTTAGTCCTCCCCTTAAGGGAGTAGGGTCTCGATGGCTTCTCACAGTCACACCAGAGTCTCTGCCTGTCTAGCAGCAGATCCACTGTACTCACATTGACTCTACTGGACTCTCTTTAACTGGACTGAAGACTCTCTTTGTTCAGCCTCTTCAGGACTCTTTTCTGTTTTTTTGTGGTGAAATCTTTCCGCACAACAGTTCCCATTCCCCAACCATGAGTCAGCCGAACAAAGGAGGCATCAGTTTTGCTCACTCTGCATCGGAATTAAAGAATGAAAAACTTGAATCTTTCCAACCAATCCCAAACCCCATATATCCGAAGGAACTTCTTCCCTTTGTTCACTGTGCTTATTTACTTTCAATGTTCATTCATTTTTTTTTTTATTGTCATTCCGTTTGAGCTGTACTCTTCTCTGACTTGTAAGCATTCAGGATAAGCGTTAGTTGAACCTTTTCCCCCATCAAAATAATCAATTGGACTGTTAAATCCATTGTGCCAGGTCCTCTAAGGTTAATACAGCTCAAGAGACTTTGTTTATCATGCATAACTCTCCTTCTGAACTACTACAAATGGGTATTGTCTTCATCTGCGTGTTTTTATTACCCATGTGAGGCCCTCTGCGCCACAGCTACTCGGCTGTCATAAATGTTTAAAAAATGCCCTTTGATAACGAGTTTGTCATTGTTTTATTCAGAAATATCAACCAGCCCATTACGGTGGCAGGTATTTTTTCAATCGATACACAAAAGCTTATAAATATTTAATTCTTTATATGTCAGTACTATATAAGAAAAGTGGATTGTTAACATGCAGCAGCTGGAGCTCCTTTATTTTCCTGCAGTAGATGTGATACATGTGTGAACTGACAACTCACTAACTTTAGGCTTGTACAAAGACGCACATGTGTGTGTATGCATACTCTTAAGTATATAAATGAAGTTGTATAAACCTGAAGATCGATATTACTCTGATCTTGAAAAAGTCTTATTATTTATATAGAGGAGAGGATGTTTCTTATGTTTCTTGATCCCCTTAAGTGTGTGTTTTTTTCTTTCTTTCGTTTTTGTCCCCTAGTCATAAAGCCTATCTCCAAGGACACGGTGTCAATCTTGAGGGGGGAAAACACATTGACATTGTGGACAATGACCTCCTGACCATTTGATGTCTCTTGTGGCACTGTTGGTTAACTCTTGGCTACCTAATAAAAAAAACTACCGTTGGGCGACCTGGAGGATACAAGGGAAAATTCCTCTTCTCAACCAGCACAATACAGACCCAGCGTATACGACACAAGATCTTTTTTTACCTTTATAGAGCCAGGTGCCCAATTCGAGATCTCTTTAACAAGGAAGTCCTGAACAATAATTGCATCAACAAATTGTTTAAACAGTAAAGAAACCATACAACCATACAATATGTCTAAAGATGTTCAGGGTAAATTAGGGCGCACTCAAAGTAGGCCCAGTTGCCCTGTACCGTTCTGATGCATTACTGTCCCCCCCTCCCCAGTCCTCTGCTGGCCTGCACTCAGACTGCTCCAGGCCCAAACGTGCCTGACCTTGGTCACTTCTGTACATGTGTCATAACTTTACAGTATGTGTAGTGCTGCCGGAGAACACTGGAAAGGCGATTTTTTTTCTCGAAGTGAAGAAATAGAATATCTGCAGTTTACATAATCTGGTTGAAATCCATATACACTTTTTTCAGCGCTTCAAGATCCCATCATCGCTTAAGTGTCATGCAAGAGGGATGGTAAAAACAAATACAATGGTCTAATATCATTATTGACATTTAAGTTGGCTTGATTGATTCACGACGTCAACTTATGCACTGATTATCATGAAAGAAAACACAAACACAAAATTTCCAGTAGCTGTCAAATAGCGGCCATGGACTGTATGATAGCGGTACGGTGAATTTTCTCTAGTCTAGTCAAACAATGAAGAACAACAAAGAGGACTACATGACAACTTTGCAGACTTTGTGGCTTATTTTGAGTCATTTTGTTTCGGCCCTCTTACAATCCTCGATTTCTCAATTATGCAAGACAGGGATCGATTATATCTCCTGTCCATGTTGCGTTCCAGTGCTTGTTCTTGTGCATGAGCAACTTTACCGTGCCAAAACACAGCTCTTCCAACCATGCCAGGGCCGAGGAAGAGTGTGCTTGAGCATGGTAAAGAGCACTCACACTATTCAAGAAAACTGAACTTTGGGGGTCAAACGTGCTTGGGCACAGTACGGATTTCCCAGTGTGAGTGCGCTCTTAGTTTGGAAGTTTAAGATCAGATCAGATCTGTAGATTAGGAGCTGCAAAAACCTGAAAGCTGTCTATCCCTATAGAGTTTGAACTTTGGGTAAAAAAGCAAAATGTCCAGAGAGTGAAGGTTCTAATTGTCATCCTTTTAAGTTGACCGATAATGCTGATCCCCATTTTAAAACACATCTAAAGTGTCACAATGCTGGATGCCCATACTACACATGGGCTAAATTGCAGCTCATGAGGTAAACGTTTGTTTGAGTAATCCCAGTATAGGACTGCAGTGTGCCCTAAACAGCTTGTCCTGCAAATCACACACTTGTTCCCCTCCCCAACATGAAACCGAGATTTTAAAATAGGGCTTCAAGTCTTTATTTAGGCCGCTGAAGCTGTTTGCTTAGGCTGTTCTTCCAGCACTGGAGAGTAGCCCTCCCCTGGCAGCCCTGCAGCATTCTGCCATCTAGGAAGGCTTCTGGGGAGCTGGCCAATCAGAAGAAAATGGGCACGGAGGGTTTTTTTTTAGCTGCAATTCATATAAAGCTTCTCTTCAGATTTAACAGACTGACAAAATGAAAGCTGAAAATGAGTATAACATTGGAGCTTTAAAATAAAAGAGAGGATGGAAAAGTCTGAATTTTACTTGGAGTTGGCCAATTCATTATGAATATATTATAAATTACATTAGTGTGTTTGAAATCTACTGTGTGTAATGAATATCATTGCACCGCGATACACCTCTTAGCGGTGTCAAGTCCATGTAGATTCAGCTTGGCCCTTATGTTTAATATACTGCCGTTATCAGTATATGATAGACATGAGACTTCACTAGTTTCTGTTGGAAATTACATAGAAAGGGCAACTTGTTTGTATGGTAAAATAAAGATTTAAAGAAACATTATGATTATGGGCCTCAACTTTTTTTTAAGTAGATTCCAACTGTGATCCGTTTCACCACAAGTGATCAATTGTAAATCAAAAACTTCTGAGATCTCTTGTGGAAACTTAGTACATCTGTGTTTTTGTGGATGGGAAGTCTGTAAGGGAACATCACTTTCTACACCTCCTTTGAGGCCCAAAGGAATGGGACAAGAAATTGTCACCAAATGCTCAGATCCTTATCCAAGGCTCCATTTACACTGCAGTATGTTACCAAATCCTATTTATTAGCTCATATTTGACTGAGTTTGAAGCAGGTGGGAGAAGGGGCACTATCAGCTAGTCCATCAGCAGATTGTCTTGTTTTACAATGTCTGAGCAAAGTATGACACTAGACAAATATAAAGGAGTGAAACACGTAATCCAGACCAAAGTCAACACAGCTTCAGCAACTAGTGCAGTAAGAAGAACTGACAGACCAAACCCACCGACTGTTAATAGCCTCTCACTTCATCATCATTAGCGAACAATACATCAGACTGTAATAACTTCTGTTTCTTCCCTTAAATGAATTATTTTCTCATATGTGGTGTGTCTGGAAGTTTAAGAGGTAATATTTCAGCTGTAGCCCCGACATGTACAGAGTAATATGGGGCTTATAAAAATGAATATGAAAACACAGTTGAAAGCAGTAAGTATGCTTAGCTTGATATCTTACATGAACAAAAAGTAGAAGGCTTCAGTGCTTTGATTTGTCTCTGATGAAGGATGAAAACTGTAAAACTTACTTATCTTTCATCTTTCTCATGCATTTTCATGTAAATAAGAAATATTAAAAATCTTATGTGTTTGTCAGCCTCTCTTTCCTCCCCTCTCCCATCTGATTGGTCAGTAGACAGATTTTCACACAGGATGATATTTTTATCTTGGACATTATCCAAACATTACATAAGTAAGTACAGCATAAGTTACAATGGGAAGTCTACCTTTGTAGCACTGAAAAAAAACAAAGAGATTTAACCCTGAAGTTACCTCAATAATCGTTAAAGATGGCACAAAAATGTTTTTTCTGCAGGGGCTGTAGATCATCAGTTCTGCCCAACATACTTCATCTTCACACCGTGCTGCCGTGTGACGTCTTTGTTGTTTTTTTGTGCCCGAGAGTCAGTTCAGCACCATGACCAGTTTTACATGGGAGTCTTATACTGGGCAAATTTAAAAAGTAATGGGAGCAGACAAACAACAAAAAACCAGACCTGAGCACAAAAAAAAAGAGAATTGAACCCAAAAAGTTTTGAATAACTTTTACACAGCTAAATCCATCAGGCTTCAGCAACACAGACTTTACTTGTTAGTGGAATAAAATAGTTATCAGTTATACATTTTCAAATCAATTGTTCAGGATAAAAAAGATGCACATAATCTGCAATCTTATCCATTAAACTCTGTAAACTGAACGAGTCAAAGATAGCAGCAGATCACATTACCCCCCCCCCCCCCCCCCCCCCCCCCCCCCCAAAAAAAAAGAGGCAGAAAAATGTTACCATGACAATGGTGTCTAAACCAATTGAACTAGATCCAAAGATTCACACATAAAAGAATGTGTGGCAGGTGTCATAGCTGGACCGCAAAGAACGGATGAAAAGTTGTGTGAAGGGATTAAACTAAGAGTGAATAATCCACAAATGTATGTGAAGTGAACAGATCCACTCAAGACTCAAGTAGAGGCTGCTGTCATCCTGACAATACACACATATCACCAGGACAGTTCATGCCATGTTAGACTTCAAATGAACTGTACAATGACCTGCAAATGACAAGCACAGAGAGTTGCAGCCCCCTGAGACTGTGGTGTGAATGAGTTTTAACCCTTTGTAAGCGAGAAAGAGGGGAAGAAAGCATAATCTATGATCCCAATGTTTCTGGAATGTTTAAAAAGGTCAATATGCTGATATTTTTGACAGCGCTTGACCTTTTGTAAAAAAAGTAACAAAACCATTGGAATTGAAATAACTTCTTTGTTTAGTTCTGGCACATAATGTATCACAGTCAAAGCATGCTGTCTCCCTGCAGCATCTGCCCATGAGTGACTTGACTGTTAATCCGTTGTATTGATCTAATATCAAAAGGTGCTATTTAAATGCAGCATAACTCCCCAGGAGCCATGATCTGTCAGCGGGTTCGGTTTGGAGTCTGGCTGAATAACTAATGCCTGTTTTGTCTGTCGTTGCATCCAGGTGGCCCAACATCTGGCCCCCACCTACAGAGGCAGGGTCTTACCAGTGGACAGGAGGGCTCGAGTAACACTAAGGTAAGTCAGGAAATGACACAGCGGCTTTGTAGAACAGGTGTACTTCAAAAGTTAAAAACAACACAAAAGACATAAGAAGATGACAGAATGGTTTATTTATTTTAAAAAAAGGGTAGCATATTGATAATGGCATGATATTATTTATTGATAATGATCATTTTGCCGTCTAAGATTAGATGCTCTGTAGTCCAGTTTCAAGTGCAGGAGTTCATTATTTGACATTTAGCCATTGTCAGAGATTCTGTTTTTTTTTTCCACCACCCTCTGTGTGTGTGCTTTGGCTAAAAATTCCTGGAACTTAATTTCAACATATTGCAAGTTTTCTGTTACTGTCTGAAGTGGGGTGGAGGTTAATTGTTGTTATTTAAACAGTACCATAAGTTAAACTGTGTATTTGTTAATACAATATCAGTAAAAAAAAATTAAAAAAAAGACTTTGTGCACTGCAGTTATCCAAAAGTCTTTTCAGAGGCAGCTAATATTAACAAAGCAGATTTGTGTTTAGCTAGGAAAATGCATACATTGTGGATTTCTATATAGTTTAGTTTTTCTACCTAAAGATTGAGTTCATGTTCTTGGTGAGCACGTTGAGAGTACGAGTCTGTCATATATCCTGTCTCAAGCTGTTTTTCTTTTAAAGTGTAGTGAAGGAGGAGGAGTAGAATCCAACAATATAACTTTTTGAGTAACACTTTAAACTACGGTCACAATATTCTCCATTAACTAGCTGCGTATTAGCATGATAATAAGTAGCAAACTAGCTGCTTATCAGTCAATATTAATGTCTTATTATGACCTTATTCTACATGACCATAGTCTATAGCAAATAGACATATAGTAAGAGTTTACTCTACTACTACCTTATAAGGGCCAAACTGAGCAAAGCATATTAAGATCATAATTCATGTAAAACAACTTCCTAACTTACGATCAATAAGCAGTAATTAAGAGGCTATTGAGGGAAAACTCTTACTTAATGGTCTATTACTAACGACTATGGTCAAGTAAAATAAGGTACTAATAAGTGTTCAATAATGACTTATAAGTAGCCCGTATGCTAATTAGAATGCTAATAAGCAGCTAGTTAATGGAGAATATTGTGACCTTTATTTCAAGCACCAGACACCCTTTGTTTTTTTTTAAACAGAAATACTGAACCTTCACATCCTATGATTCAGGAGACAAACAAACAAACAACTTGATATGACAATATGAGAGATCTGAGTGATAATTCAATCAATCATTCGGACAGTCAGACGATTGTAATACCACTTTAAGGAGCCAATTCACACACATATATGCTTCAATTAATTCATGATTTTTTTTTTTTTTTTACATCCTGAAAGAAAGCGCTCGCCTCCTAATGACGTATATCTTAAACATTCAGCTCTGTAAATATCTGAAGGTTCTGTCTTGTACCTGCCTGTGAGTTACCTGAAAGTTTATGTGAAGGTCCAGTGGAAACACATCATGGTGTAAGAGTAAGAGTGTGTGCAGTATTCACATCCATTGTGAGAGCTCTGCTCGGCCTCCTGAGTTTGCGAGAAGCAGAGGAGGCTCTTCCTTGAATTGTGAAGCTCATGTCAAGGCATGAGAAAAAAAGCAACTCAGGTTTCATATTCCAAAGTTCAGCACGTGCTCGGAGTAACTACTTAAAAAATAAATTCAAACATGTCTATTTCATCCATCCTCTGTTTAGCCAACCATACTTTTAAAGACCACTGAATGAGTGTAGGAATATGTTCATGTTACTTTTTCTGTGTCAAATGAAGCCTGACAGCAGCTTGTGCATTACTGTCTATTTAGAATGGATGTTTTTGACAGCACCATTCACACAGGCGGTAATCCCACAACATCGTTCCCCAAACAGCTTCTCCAATTCCAGCGCTGCTATTCCCGCACATGCATTAGATTGACCTCACATTAACCCAGATACATTTGATCTTTAAGAGCCATAAATTGGCTTTTGTCATTACCATAGGTTAATTACTGAGATTTGCTCTGTACCGTTGCCTCAGTGAGATTGCAATAATAAGCAGCACACAAAAGCCATTCACACTGGCCGCGTGAGCACTAAATGGGCATTGTTTTGATCGTTCTATTCCTGTCGGGAGTTTTGTTTGTTTTGCTCTATTATTAGCGCTCTGCCCAGCAGCACTTTGATATAGTTTGATTCTGCTGAGCTAAGTTGAAACCTTGCCCTTCCTGTCATTCTCTCCTTAATAAGTCTTCTGACGTGCTGCTCAGACCTGGATCTGATTTCTGTCCTCGCGTTTCTCACAGCACCTTACGAGAAGGAAAATACTGTTCAAGAACTCTTAAGTAATGCATTGCATGTCAAAGTTTCTCACAGGCTTTGGTGTTTTTTTTTAAGTCTACTAGAATTGGCTTTTCATTTCCGATTTTTGTGCATCTTTTTCAAAATAAAACATGATCAATTCTGAGTCTGTTTAAAATAAAATAAAAACTCTGACATTGTTCTAACAATGGTGATCTTAAGGTTCCAGTTCAGTGCTTCATATACACTGATAGTGCTGAGGCCACTCTGTTCTCTTAAATACATGTCAATTTAAATGACCAGATTAAGCCCATGTAATCGGGGAGTGTCCCATCACCCTCCATTAACCTACACATGCCAAATTAGCGTCTGATTATCTTTATATATTGACCTGTTTTAACATTTGTTTTAGTCACTTAAAGTCTAAATAATGTGCAATTTGATTTTTTTCAGGGCCTCAAACATCAACATTTGTTGATTAACTTTTTCTCATATTATGAAATTAAATATCTTTCACTTTCAGTTTAATGGTTTCTGTTTCTGTTTATTTGGATCCTCAATAGCTTCAGCATACAGATAAACTATTGTTCCTAGGGTCAGCAGTTTACATTGTGACTATATATTTGACACATTCATATTATATACATTATATACATACATTATATTATTCTGGACTGAATGACTGTTCTAGGATGTTTTGTGGATGAATTCATCAATACTAACAGTCTATTAATAAAACAAATAATAAATTGATTCACAGAGGATTATTTTACAGACAGCACAACACTTTGTTTCTTCTTTGCTTTAAAGTATTTCTTCTTTCTGCTGTGCATTTAAAGATTTGGAATATCACAAGTCACAAAGGAAACTCCCTGCTCAGTGCAAAGTGATTTAAAAAAAGAACATTCTAAGTTTACTCCAGATTCCTGGTGCTCCTCAAAGTAAAGTCTGAACTGTAATATTTTTCTCTCACAGTATGCAGAGTGCACAAACTTAATTATTTAATTGTGTATATTAACATAGCTTTGGTTGCTCTTTAAAGTCACCTCAACAATACTGCAAGATAAATAAACGTGTTTAAGGTCAGTTGTTCCTTATGAAATGTTCATGTTCAAGAAACTGCTATAAATAACAGTTTTTAAGTCGACCTATAATCAAAACTCTGATAAAACCAGGAGATCAATAACACAAGTTTGACTTAAAAGGCAGGAAAATTTTGACTTTACCTCTGATTCAAGATACTTCAAAACAATACAACACATATTGATCATGTATACAGTCATTTGTACCTTTACTTCCAACTCTCTTACAAGTGTTCCACCTTTCGGCTCTGACTACCACATGAAAAAATCTTCTAAAATCTTCTTAAGAAAAAAAAAAGGTGCAATCAACCATGGATGTTAAAATCTTTGAGGATCAGTGTGTTTGTGTGGGTGAATCTGACTGTGTGTCATTATTAGGAGTATTCCTCGTTTGGTCTTTATGTGCCTTAATAAGAAATGGACAGGTTTCAGATTTCTCTCCTTTCATAGAGCTCTCTGCTGGTGATCCTCTTTTAGCTCAGTAACCATGGCACTCTGACTCTCTGAGTCTGACATGCAGGATCAGTAACATCACTCCAGATACTGACTGGAACAGCACATCCGTGTTGTTTGTTCCCTGTGATCGTCCCTCTGACGACATTTACTGTACGGTCTCCACGCTGTGATTACAGACAAACCTGAGAAAGTCATATTCTAGTATATATCCATATGTTCAAATATGTCATGAATACGCTGTAACTTTTCTTCATCTCTAAGTTTAGACCTACAGGAGTCAATAAAAATCAACCATCATGCAGCTTGTCACATAAAGTTAATCAAATGTGCACTCTGGTATTTTAATAAAAGTGTGCTAAACTACTTCCAGTGCAAACATTTATGTTCTCAAGCTGCTGAACTTTATCAAATAGGACTGTATTTTGGTCCTGTCCAAAGGTAAGCCATTTCTACTCCGTTTAAAAGAGGAGTATGGATTACCTGTAAGAGAGTAAGCTATAGCGACAGCCAGGTGTTTCTGCTGCACAAAATTGAGCCTTGAGTTTGCTGTAGGGGCTTATGTGAGAGTTTCTGTCAACACAATTTCTAAATTAAACACATTTCAGTATCTGTAAATACTGAAGAGACATATTCATAAAGATTTTTAATCATTCCTGAAATGAAGTGCTTCTATAATTCTGCATTTAACCAGCGCCGGTGGATTTTTGGACTCAAAGAGATGTACTCCACCATCTTGTAATCTTATTTTCATTTTTTTCCCCGCTGTTGTCTCCAGAGCTTCAAGCGTAAAGTTTGTGAAATCATCTGAAGTCAGAGAATAGTAAAAGAAAAGTTGTGTTTTAAGGTTTATTTGAATGAACATCCAGCAGTTGTTTTTAAAGGCTTTATATGTGATTTTTCTCACTTAAATATAATATAAATCCAGTATATCCTCTGAAAATAACTCTGTGAGTCATGACTGTCTACAATGGGTGTAACACCCGAGTCCCACTATCTGTGATGTTTTCAGAGTTTTCAGAGTCCTATCTTCAGTTTGTTTACATCGTTGGGACGGCCGGCTGACTCCTCCCCTCACGTATAAAAGTTGTTTAATTGAGGGACTAGAGAAAAGAAGAATAACATACTGTACTCACTGCTTAACTGTGTTTCTAGATCACGCTCATTTCAGGTAAATTTACATGCAGTGTGAAGATACGAGCATAATAAAGATCGCTAGCATTAGCATGCTAACACAACAATGCAGCGCGAGTTGTTTTGATCTGCTGGACATTGCATATAAAGCCTTTAAGTAGAATAAAGCTTTCTGTGATGAAAAGATGATTGTAAATGAGACACAACAAATGTTTTAATAAAAGGTAGATGGTAAATGTAGGAGAGAAAATGAAATGCTTACATAAACTTGTATTATAGTTTTAACTGCATGTGTCTGTGTCATATTTACATGGTGATCAGCTCTCAGCCAAGTATAACAGCTTTGGTAGAAAAATATCCATACAGGTTAACAATACACGAGGTACCCTTCATTTCTGCATGAGACGCAACAGGCTCTCTCTTTTATATTCAAATCCATCTGAGGCGATTTGAGAAACTCAGAATAATAGACAAGAGTGACTCAGTGAAACTATTACAGTTGTTGGAGAGGTGGTTGGGGGGGCGATGGGTTGGTCAAACAACCGAGGAACACCATCCAGGGTTCAAGTCCCAGTGTGAATCCAAATGTGAACCGCGTAACTGAAGCAAAGGTGATGACAGATTACATCAGAAAAGCCAAGGTGGGAATTCTACAAAAAGTCCACACAAAGGACAGAGAACACTGTGAACTAAACCCTGAAGTAGCTGTAACATAGAGCCTTTATTAGGGATCTCTTCAGAATTACATTTACAGGTTTCCCCCTTTTATCACTCATCACGCTGGTCACAGGGAGGTGCAATCATGTCCTGAAAAGCATAGATACTGTTAACTCACAAGATCTGTGTGGATTTGAATGTTACTGATAAGACTTAGGTCTCTATTTAAAGGCTCCTCAAAAATATGTTTTATCTTTTCAAGAGGAAACAGGGCACACATAGTTCAAATATTTTACGGCAGCATCTTGTCCTTTTATCTTATTTCTGCTGGAAATTTTTAAACCTTTTTACTCTGCAGACCTCATGTATGAATTCAAATTCCCGACAGTGTTACTTCTAAGAAGTAATTAATGCCTTCTTAACGTACCTACACACATACACATATATCTTTCTCTCCCCCTGTCTCTCTGCACCCCACACACACACACACACACACATATATAACACACTCTTTCCTGTCCTCCTGTGACACTGGCAGTCGTCTGCGGCTCGGTGACAATGATGAATGCAGAACATGAAACACATTAATGCAGCGTATTCTGGTCAATGTCAGGCATTTCTTCACTGTGTCAAGTTAAACAAACAAGATCAAGCTAAAGGCGGATGGTAATTGACCCCTCCAGAGATAAGGCCCTCAGTATGGAAGCAGGGGGTCATGGGAATTTCAGGCCGTTCTCAAACCCTGAGATGGACACACGCTCAAAAATATGCTATAAGCTAACTGTCCAAAGCTACAGGCATCTTGTTATTTTGAGATATATACTCTCTCAGCGCAGCATTTGGCTGTCATTGTAATACGAGGATTGTACCTGCCTGTAAGAAATGTCTAAAGCCATAGCGGCATGTGTTTAAAGTGTGAAGGCTGCTGACATTGTAATGACATGTTCTGCTGAAATCTAAGTCATTAGCAGAGTTTTAGATCATAAACCTTGTAGACTTACTGTATGTCCTCCTGTATGATGGTGCTGTGTAGATGGATCAGCGGACAATAGAAGGAGAAAATAGGCAACGTTGTGAAAGTTATGATTTAATCATTTCTAGTCCCATTTTTTTTAAATATACTTTAAGACCTTCAAGCTACGCAGAAGGCACAGTAGAAATATTTATGTGAGTATAATTGTTCTGGACCATAAATATATAAATGTTTGCATTTTGTAATACATGCACTGCATACACTGCAATGTCTTACCAAGAAAGACTTTTTAAATGATACGTGTAATAATATATTTATAGATATCATTTTGTCTATTCCTTTGTTTTACCAGCTTTCAGCCGAGTGTGGAGGGAGCGTTACCCTTAAATGTTTTGACCGTGTTTATTATCAGAGTGAAATTCAACAAGAAAAGGAGCTGAAACAGAATGTTCTTAGCAGGGTTTTGAATCATATTTATTTATGTTTAATTTAAAAGTGATTCAAATAGATCCAGAGGTGTGCTCATGAATGACCAATCAGAGCTTTGTAGGCAGGATCAAGGATGAAGATGTTTCCTTAATGTATAAACGCTAGAACAATCTCACATCTGTTAAAGACGTATTGACACAAAGAAATAGTTGAAAAAATACAGACAAATGTGGAAAAGATTAACAAAGCTGTATAGAACATTGCCAGAAATATAAACTTAATCATGTCTTTAACCGCTAATTCTACTGCAACGTCTGTCACAAGTGAAATCAGTAAATGCATAACAAATCACTGATTGGCAAAACAAAGCAGCACTTCTCTAAATGTCTTACATGACAAGAACAATTATAGTGATTTCACACTTGCACTAAACTTTTTAGGTGAGCTGCATGTGTGAACGCAGATAAACAACATTTTCACTGTGACTTTACCTTGACTTTCTCCTGCTAGTCCCCAAGTAAATGTTTTGTGTGAAGTAGGCGTGAGATGATGTGTGAACACAGCAGGAAATATTCAGGATTTTTCACCGCGAGCGAGCAGAAGGGGGCGGAGATGTTTGTATCCTGCGACCGGTGCACAACCTTAGACTGTACGCACATGACCTGTGCAATCTCTGTGCACGTAATGAAACTGCTCCATTATGTTTCCTCTTTTCCAGGATGTTGTTTTCCATTCTGTTGTTGAATCTGTGATTGTGTCAAACTGCAGGTAGCGTTGATATAAAGGTAAATATTCTCATTTTAGCATCTTATTTAGGACTCAGTTGCTTCGTCCACCACTTCATCATTGTTCTTTTAACATCATGTTTTGCCTTCTGAGACCCCCCCCCCCCTCCCATCTGACAGGGAACCCTTCCCACTAAGAGGTGCATGTGTGAACAAGCAAGTCAGGAATGTTTCAGTCTGCTTGAAATTTTCTTGAAGTTTTCAGGATTGCATATCTGAAAGCGTCTTTAGGTCACAGCCAACCTTTGTGCAACGTAAAAATGAATATCTCGAAAAAAAATATTTTTTTTAAAGCAAATGGATGCGCTCTTCATCCTAAACCTTTGTAGAATTATCAACTGTAATGTTCCAGTCAGTTTTCATTTGGCCATTGCAGAAGAAAATTTACACAAAACAATGTTAAAAAAGAGAAAGAAAGGTATCTGACTAGACTAATCTACAGGCAAGCGAGAAAAGTTTATTATTGATATGTTTGCACGAGTCCTTTAATGCATTCAGACCTTCAGGTTTAAGATTCTCGATGCTTAATATTTATGATATTAATTTAGCCAATGCCAAATGAGAAACAAATCAACGTTAAACGTGTTTAAACATCCTGCATAAGGTGCATGTGATTGGCTCAGAGAAATGTTATAGTCCTGCATTTTATTAAGCTGAATGGCGTGTTGTATTTGATGCCGGCTTTTAATTTCTGTATCTGTCTGTGCAGTTGCTGTTTTTATTACTATTAATTTATTACTGGGGTTTGGTCTGCTTGGCCACTTGCATTTATAGAGTAATAAGGGAATGTATTTAATACCCCCCTCTTTCAGTTGCTCTGTGAATTGGGAGCATGAATCAAGGGGGTTGATTAAACCATACTGTCCCAGGCTTTTAACTGTACTTAATTTCACACCATCTATAAATAAAGCAATTATTTTCTTAGGCGCACTGTCAAAGTGGAGGCTTCATATGTTTGGCCCGGCTGTGACAATTGTATATGCGGGCTGTTTCAAAGACTTATTGTGCATCTCTGTTTCTCTTCTTGTTAATCCACTCCCACTGTCGACTATGGGTGCTTTCATTAAGAAACGAGCGCTGACTTTTTTTTGTGTTTACAAAGCTCAAATTATGAGGGAATTGTATTTTGAATGCACTGTTGAATCTGTTCAAGCCAGGGAGTTCTAATGCATACTGTTGTTGGGCTTAATCTACAGATTGTTGTGTCTGGCCTCGTGGGTATTATGCAATGCAAACTCCTCCAAAAGAACACAAACAGGGAAATTCTCAAGACCGAGTGTGTGGGAGGGCTTATCCGAGCGTCTGCTGCCAGTTTTAACACTGGAGGATACTTGATGTTCAATGGATTTATGCTTTTAATTCTAATCTGCACTGTCCCTCTCTCTTGCAGTTGTGGCAGGGCCTTGTCTTGATCCTGACTGAAGCATTGGAAATTAAGTAAGCTGCTGCGCCCATTTTCAGCCTCTACTCGACTTTGAAACACAAGAACAACCATTGGTTAAAGATGTTAGCATAAACTTTGTCAAAGACACATAACTATTAACACAGTGACATTTGGCCTCATAACTGCTTTTTAAATATCTTCATTTTGTACACGTTCTGATGGCATTGTTTATAATCACGCATGCCTACTGCATGCCTACTGTAATTAGAAAATAATGGGGTGAATTGTGTTCATGGATGGAAGGGTTCTACTTAACATTCTCCCTCCGAGCAAATGGGCTAAAGTCAAAATCAGCCTGGATAGATTCCCGTCAGACCCCGATATAAAAGTTGATCTCCGCTGTGAAAAAAGAGAGCGACTGTGCACACAGAGGTGTAATAGCCAGACTGTCTCTATTAAGGCTAACAGCTCCGGTCTCCTTCAAGGTGGTCATTTAGTAGTGCTGCTCATTCAGCCTAATCAATGGTTGGAGCCGCAGCGAACCATTAAATAAAAAAGAGGCTAGAGATGAGGTGCTTCTGATTGGGGTTAATTGGATGTAATTGGAATTTATACTGTACAGTGGACGACTCATTAAGAACACATTTAAAAATAATGTCATTTGAGCTCAGGTCATTTAACCATTTTTACATTGAAAAAGAGTGAGGCAAGACTTAGAAAAAAGGAAAACCGGCATGGCTGGTGTAATTCTTTCATTGGACCTGAATAACAGCTGAATGTAAAATGTCATTTATTGATTTGTCAATTGGTGCTCCTTGCTCGGTTCAATTTCAGACTACAACATGGTTTATGGTAGAAAATGTGCTAAAAAGCTCATTCTTTCCTATCATTCCCTCTATGAAGTTTTTATTACAAGCACTAATTGAACACTTACTAAACGGCTTAAAACATATTACAACATGGAGGTGAGCAGATATAAGAGTTTTAGCTACAACTGGTCCTTTAGCTGCTGATCAGAGGAGCCTAATGTACAAACTGATGTTTAATGTTCATTTTAAGTTAAAAAACCTTTTCTTCATTTCTTTATTGAAATGTTTTGAGGCCTATGTGAACATAAAAGAAACCATCAGACAGTGACAGAGTTTTGCACTTCCCTATATGCAGCATGACATCAGAAACAGACTAATTCACAGACATGTAAAAATTATTGTATGAATTAAATCAGAGAGCTAAATAAATAAATCAGAGACAGCATCCGAGTCTTACAGTCCTGCACAGTTCATCATCACTAACACTGAAGCATGTGTTGTAATCAGTGGAACTCTGTAACAAATCAGTTATACTTTCTCACTGTGATTTACTAAACCCTTCATTACAATGGCTGCCAGTCTAGTACCAGTATGATCTAAGAAGGGGGACCAGATAATAAAGAATACCTGAAACATACACATACAAAGATATTCCAAAGGTTTTATTTCAAAAATAATGTTAAGAATGTGGTGTTGATGTTTTTCCAGTGATGAAATACAGCGTACATGCATACTGCATACTACATGCAGTATTAACTGTAAGCAGTAAAAGAGCACCTAATAAATAGTTTATAACACAATAAAATGCAGTTACACACAAACACAAATGTTTGTATACATACAGTTCCTCCTGTTTATTTGAATCAGAGGAGCCTGATGTTTATAGAGATATTGAATGATAATGTTGGGAAAAAAAAGATGTCATAATAAAAAACGTTTAAAGCAACAATATGTAACATTTACACTTTAGAATAGTCGTTTCAAAGTTGATCTAATAGTACAACAAATGTAAAACAAGAAGAACAGTGTCTATTCCATGTCGACAGATCGCTCCGGTCGCCTGCTTATAGCGATATGTAAGATTGGCAGCAGGTCGCAGATCTCTCGGGAGAAGTTTGTACGGCTTTACGGTACTAGCCAGTTGATACTGTTTGACACAATTGGTGAGGCTAAGAGACAGAGGAGGGCGGTGACGGATGAAGCTAAGGAGAGACAGAAACAGAGCGTGACAAGCCGAGTGTACATCCCTGCAGAAATTGTTCATAACAGATTGTTATATAATATCAGGCTGTATTATTACCCGGGTCGTCGTTGTCTCATGTTTAGCAGCTTTACAAAAGTTATGTCTCAAGATTACATTAAATACATTTAAAAAACGTCATCTTACACCAGAAGTTGTCTGGAGTAGAGTCATATTTGCACAAAATCTGGGGCTGGACCTTGTCAGTTGCCATGGGTCTTATTTGGTTTCTAACAACACCACCCCTCAGCTTGTCAATACATGCACATTGTCTGTGATGGGAAGCCATAACATTACTGTTTTACAGCAGAGCAGTTGCACTCAGAAACCTTCGGAGGACGCCAGGGAGCACCAAACCGAATTCTTCCGTAATTTTGCTTTAATTACAGGATAGTTCAAACTGATGTTGAAATACTAGACATTTATCACCCTTAAAAAAAGTCCCCTAAATAGTATTTATAAAAAAATAACAATGTGTTATAAAACATATACTCATTGTTTATATTTTGCTTATAAATGCTAAACAGTAGCTTTATAGTAAAGTGTCAACTAACTGTTTAATTTATTAATTATTTATATTTCTAAATTCACTGAATGTATTTTTATTTTTTTCTGGATTTTTGTCCATCTAGCATCATGTGTTGGACAGCTACTCTCAGCCGCGTGCCATGAGACGAGCTCAGACGGATGGATTTCATCACTAATCCGTTTGATGTAAGTGAATTTAGGTTCTAATTCATGGGCTTGTGCTCTGTATAACAAGCCAGAATCAGCAACACACGGTCCATAAATTGAGGAGGAGAGAGAGAGACAGAGAGAGAGAGGCAGGCATAGTGTGGGATGAGAGACGGGGGTAGAGAGAAGAATCTGGTGTTTAACTGGAAGGCAGTATGTTTTATCAGTCACTGGCACCATTTAGCTGACAAAAATGAGCAGGCCCAGCTCTGGGAATAGGGCCTAGGCACCGGGTGTTCACCAAATCCTCACAAGAAGAATATCAGCACTTCTCACATGCTGCTGCCTGATATCCACTGCTGTAGCTGAAAACTATCTCCATTGTCCAGTTTGATTGCCTGAATCAAACTGATTTACTGCAAATCCATCTGAGCTTTGATAAATCTATTACAGTTTCATTTCGCTGATTTCATTAACGTGAATAAAACCAGCCATGCTTTCTGCATAACTGCCTTTTAATGGCTTGGCCCTGTCACCTGCCTCAGTATTAATCCCTCTGACTTATTGCTCCGCAGAGGGAATGAGTAATGGGTATTTGAATGTGATCAGCACAGTACAATGCAATTAAGGAACCAGTACTGTTCTGTGCCTTTAATCCTGAACTAATTTGAATTGCAGTTTGATAGCACTGTGAATCCTGCATAATTATGTAGGGTGCATATTAAACTCTGTGACAAACCGAAGAGGCCTTTAACTAGCCCTGCCATGAGGAGAGCAGCCAGGAGAGCCACAGTGAGGTAGCCAGCCACAGCACTCTGGAAGTCTCAATTACCACCGTCTTGGCTGACAGGTAGAAGCTATGAGGTGGGGGTAGTGTGTGGGTAGGTGTGTGTGTGTTAGTGTGGGGTTTCTTCATTTGGAAATGGTTGACACTGACATCTCTTTCTTTTCTTATCCCCAACCTCAACCATTACGTACGAGTGTCATTTCACTGTCAAAGAACAGATACATCAAGTGTGAATCAGAGAATCTTCGGGTTCGGTCAGTGAGGACTTTTCTTCATCATGTCTCCACTGACACCTCAAAGTCATTTAGTGAGTTATTTCTGCAACATAGCTGATCAGGTAAATACAGTATGGTTGAAGCATTGGGGCTTTTAACCCTATGTGCCTCTCATGTGTTAACACTGCATTCAAATCACAGAGCCAAGCATCAGATTTTTTTTTTTTAATAATTACACAGCAGCCTTTAAACACCCCAGAAGGTTATCAGGAAACACAGCTGTTAAAGGCTCTGTTAATAAATGTTAAAGATTTCTTGTCGAGGAAACTGAACTTTTTTGTTCATTTTGTTTACAACACTGCCGTTTTTTTAACCTGAACCAAAAACTTTAATTATTTTCATGTTTGTTCCAAATGTATTATATTTTTCACGTTTTGCATGTGCACATGCAATTTTTTTTTTCAGTTTGACCTGGATTAGAAATTAAAGTTGCATTTTGAATTTGTTTTCCTGCAACGGCCAGATTTTTTTCACGTTTTTAAAGATTCTGGAAATAAATTTCAAACAGTGTTAAATGACCCTCTTGGTTTTACAAAGCTCACCAGGTAGGTGTGTTTTTGTTTTTTTTGTAGGACAATTAATATAAGGTTAATATGTGAGAGGTACACCCTGGGGCTGCAAGGTTGCATGATGTCATGTCTAAGAGAGAGCAAAAAATGTGACTCTCTCATCCTTTAGGGAAAAAAAGAATACCATTTTAAATGTGAAATAAAGACTGCCATCCAGAGTTGAATGATGCCATGTACCACAAGTGGTCTGACTTTGGCACATTTCACAGTACTTTAAATGTTTCTAAACTGTGAGCTCTAATGCTTCACAGAAGATTGAGTCACACTGTGGAGAAAAGAGGGGATGAAAGTGAGAAAGAGACGCAGAGAGAGACAGAGGGGAGAGGAGGAAAGAAGACACAGAGGGGGCTGCTGGCTAAATTAAGCCATTGTGACTCAAAATCCTCCTTTAATAAGGTTCATGCTGTCTACAACTTCATCATTTTCTCCTGAATGATAATTACTTTATTCAATCATGTTCAAGGTTTTAGTGAAAGCTAGCATTGATTGATTAACTTCAATTACCATGCTTGCATTTGCATAGATAAAAACTGCTTTTCAATTTGTGAGTGGCACGCGGGTGGAAACCCTGCCTTGATATTTGCATTTCAATGTGAACGGTGAAGGATAAAGGTGGCGGCGGGGTCTGCTCACTGCTAAGCCCTTTCTGGTCGGTTGCGCCAGCATCTATTTTTCCATAAACACCCTTTGTTATGATGTTGGGTTTGCTCGCTCCACGCAGAGAGAGCCAGCGGTGAGCTCTGTTTGCAGGCTGGCTTGATGGCTCTGTTGGGGGATTAGGCTGTGTTGCTCTACAACTCAGTGGAGAGCTTAGGTGAGCTTGGGCTGTGGCTCTGCACTGCTCTCACATGTCGGGAGATTTCACACTCCAAGGAATTGTATACGGCCGTATTATACCTATAGGCTGACTAAGCTAATGAAGATGAGTACAGAGCAAGAGGCAGTTGAGATAATTACAATTATCACACGTCTATATCAATCATCATCAACCAGATTGAAAAACATACATGAACCTGCACTATTTATTTTGCTATACACTCTACTGCATCTGAATTCCCTTGATTTTCCTCTATCACCTTGTACTTTATCTCCAACGTGAAACTACAAGTTCAATTTCAAAAACAAGTCTTCTCTTGACAAGCTGTTTCTTCTTCTTCTTGCCAACTTTAAGTGATAATGGAAAATCCAGCAGATACCTATAATTGCATTATTGTAATTGGAAGGCATGAGCACCTAAGTGTGAAAAAAAATGTATTTTTTGAAGTCTACTTGATCACTGTGAACTAAAATAAAAAATAATGAGAGGAGGTGGTTTAATAATGTATAGAATTTCCTCTTCTTTTTTTTCCCTCTCCAGTCTGCGCAGTTACTGTACAACTATACAGTGAGCAAAAAAAAATCACAGCTGTGCCACTTATGCACGAGTATTGGGATTACTGTCACCTTTGTCTGCATATTTTTCTTTGATTAATGTCACCCAAATGCTGTGTCTTCCAAATGAGAACCCAGTTCATTTGCATGATTTTTTGTACATGGTGCAAATTTGGGGATAAATTAGTCACTCTCCCATCTTTGTTGGCATGGCACTGAGTGATTTTCCTGAAGGAAAGAAGTCTCAGAGCAGTACTCCCAGAGAATTACACCTGTGAGATATGCTAATCATTAACACAGCCATAATGACCTTATTTACCTTCATATAAAAGGCAGAAATTAGCATTAGGTGCCCTAAATGAACAGGGAGTTAATAATCAAGGCACTCACTTTTACCCCCTATTTGTTAGCTGGAGAGGCTAAACGGCGGCTTCAATATGTTTAGTTGCAGGCAACCATCAGTCGACGTCTTTAAAACATATTATGGCACCATCTCCTACTGCTGCCTCGGAGGGGAATTCCCAGATGGTGGGCTATGATTAGGTAGTTCACTTAGCTGTTTAGAAATGAGCATCTGGAAACACAGGTTGAATTAACACCACTGGGTCCCTCATTTTCTCTAAATGAGTGTCATTCAATTAATCTAATTATTAGGCATACAGAAACTGAAGGACTAATAGATTCCTATTATCCCATCATTATCATCTCTTACTCACAAGTGCTTACGTTTCTGAATGGGCTCACATGTGTTCAGTGCCAAACGGAACAGCCTCCAGCTCCTTTCCTCATCTGCCCTCAGCTTACCTACGGACACGTTTGTTTTAAAATCCACAAACTTGGTTACTTTTTAAATCAGGTCATTTGCATTTTTGCTCTCTACTGTGCAGTTCAGTTGTTCTCGTTCTTTCGACTTGCAGAGCCCTGCTGGTTTTCATTTTTGTCATGTAATCAGGGACTGATTTAGACCTTGAACACCAACTGAATGAAATTAAGTATCTGGAAGGACCGAAAACAACCAGCACTCTGGGTACTAAAGACTGAGAGACTCTTAATTACAGCACTGTATCTGTGACAAACGAAAATGCACCTCAGAGGCATCATTAGCAGCAAATACGCAGATATGCTACTCCGAAAAAAAATCAATGGTATAGGTTCAAAATTCAAAGAATCAACTCTGAAGGCAATTAAAAAGTGTGAAAAGTGGCAATCACATTAGAGGAGAGCCATTTCTGATCCTGTCTGGGACTCCTGTGGCTATTTCTGCTACATTTGTCGCAAACAAAAAGAGGTTCATGTGCTGGATTTTTAAAGATGTCGTGCTCCTGACACTTCACTCTGTCTGACATAATTGACGGGCAGAATGATCGGATGATCGCTGTCAGCTCCTCGTCAGCCATCTCTTTTCTCACGGATCATGAGATGCAAGCCTTAAAGTGGTCCATGTCATGTCTCTCGTGCTCTCCCCTCCCCCCCCCCCCCCCCCACTCTGGAGCCCCCGCTGGCCGGAAGGACCCTCTCCCTGGGCTGGAGTGGCTCCTGCTGGGACCTCTGAGCCGCTGGCGAGAGAGGGAGGAGGGGCTCCATCCACAGACCTGGAGAACATTGTCAACACCCCCCAACCTCACCCATCAACCCCCTTCACCCCATCCTTCTCCCCTCTCCTTCTCTGTCCCTATGTTCCCTCCCCCCACATATATAGACAGACAATCCTCCTTCCTATGTGTGTGTAGATATATGTGTGCACTTGTCATTTATCTCCATATGGGTCTCTTTGGTGGATGCATGTGTGACAGAAAGAGAGAGCGAGATGGTGCATATGGTGCATGTGTGTGTTTTCATGCAGGCCTGCTTGTGTGTGTATGATTGATTTGTGCGTGTGTGTGTGTGTGTGTGTGTGTGTGTGTGTGTGTGTGTGTGTGTGTGTGTGTGTGTGTGTGTGTGTGTGTGTGTGTGTGTGTGTGTGTGTGTGTGTGTGTGTGAGAGAGAGAGAGAGAGAGACTGAGTAACCATGTCCCAAGCCTCATGAGGTGAAACATGGAGGGGGCACATCAACAATTATATTATGTACAATCTTACACAGTAATATTTCAGTCTGATGTCAATTAAATAATTAGTTTGTTTGAGTGAAGACATTAAAGTTTTTGTCATATGAATGAAAAAGATCTGCCTAGAGAAAAACAGTAGTTTTTTTTTTTCCATTTCCAGCCTTCTTCAACAAGCCCCTCTATCAGCCTTTCTTTAGTCTACCCAGATCTGTAATGCAAACACTCCTGCAACTTAATTCACAAAGAAGAGATACCAATTTCTTCTCGCCAAGAGATATATATCGGGGACGTTAAACAAAGCAAACAGCTGCATCGAATTCTGATGGCGCAGAGCTAAGCCTTCAATTTGAGCCTTTTCCTCATAAGAAAGCCGAATTTAGCTCGGGAATATATTCCTGCTTTGAAACGAGAGAGCATATTGTGTTATCGTAAGAGTCTGTTTACCTAGTGAATCTACATATGGCTATCTAATATCTTTGTGCCATTGAGCAGGTTGGAGGGCTGGAGTCCCAGGGGTTTCAAGGCTGGGATTATGCATTGCGGGGGTTGAACTATTGCCCCTGTGTGATTGAAAGACCTCCACCAGCTTAGGCCCCTGTTTATTGTACATTTGCATTGCTCAGTTCCAGGATGCTGCAGGGAACTATCAGTGGCCAGGCGGCACATATCTGGGTTGCTATAATTCGGTTTTTCCCTCCCTGCTTACCACCCCCCCACCCACCCACCCACCAACACACACACAAACACTTGTGCCTTCCAGCTAGCAGGAGAAGCTTCAGGCTATAGCCAATCATTTAGTCTGATTGACCAGGATATGCTCTGATCGATATCTCACACCAGACCCCCCATGGTGAGAGGACAATTTAAGTGTTTGTGTATTTGAGGCCTGTATTTACACTGGTACACATTCAGCGTGAAATACCAAAACACTTAATTTGGAGGAATAGCAGGACAGTTCATCTGTATGTGCACGTCTTGCACTTGAAAAAAAGTCTAATTAGAGATATTTTGAGACAACTTAAAGATGTGCGCACATGTTTTATGTCAATCAGAAGCTTTCTGATTCTTCTTCGTCTACCACTGAAGAGCAGATCTATTAACAAAGATAATTGCATTTGGATCCATGCCCTGAAGTGGTCAACTATGCAATTTCACTAATTCATCCTGGTGAAAGGCTGACCTTAAGAAATGTAATTACACACACCTGAGTTACACAAGAGCCCAAGAGGTCTGCAAAACGTTTACTGGTTGAAGAAGGTATAATTACCAGAAAACAATTAGCCCATTGTAGTAGTGAAGAGTTCTTCCAATGCAGCTTCTGGCTTAAAACAAACAACTGATTATGAGCTGCTGGATGCTGTAAATATAAAAACAATAAGATGTTGTTTTTAAATGTAATACTTAAGAAAGTGATTACAATTTGGTAGAAACACAAAGCACCTGCATTTTTTTTTTAAGGTATACAGCGACAAGCGATATTAGTTCTACATGAGTACGTGGAATTAAGTGGTTTAGAGTAACCTGGTATAAACACAAATCATTTATGAATTTTAATAGGCCCGCCCATGCCTCATAACTATGCATGACTTCATACTTTCATAATTGACAGGAAATATGAACTAGGCCAGGGGTCGCCTATTAGAATGACTTTTCATTTAATTTTTTGACAGCCCAATACACAAATGCAGGCTGGATTTCTGGAGCAAATTCATGTAGTGCACAGGAACCTTTTCTGGTGAAATCTAGCAGCAATCCCCCTGAGGCCTGGGCCACCTCTTTTATAATTACACACAGTACTACACTTTGCACTAGTGAAGTAGATCTCCCTCACAAAATTCAATTTGTCCATTAAAGTATAACGTTGTGGGTGCATTTAAGGGATTAAACACCAAATTCATATGGCCAGAAATGTACATTCAGATCCCCCAACCCATGCATTAAGGACAAAACAGCTCCGTGTTGACAGGTATGTTGTGCACACTTATATGATTTCTGCTCAGTCAAGTTGACGCTGCATACGCTGAGCTACTAATGCCCAAGTTCAGTGAGAGGTCAAGATGACCCTCCCATCATCGTCAACACCTACCCCGACCAGTGCTGTCCCATGGCAGAGAGGTGTTCATGCACAATAGAACAATATGCAGTGGGAGGTTGAGGAATGTGGGCCCTATCACCCCCCTTTTAGCACAAGCTAAAACTCATTGTATCCCTAAGATGTAAATCTACACCTCTGGGCTGTAAAAGTGCTACAAAGACGCTTCTTGACTGAGTAAATTAACATTCATCCCACTCGCAATTAAACAGACAGACTGACATTGTCGCTCCTACATCGGCGCAACACTGGGCGCTTTGTTGACATGGCGTCTGGACAGAGGAAAAACCAGAGGAAAATATTTTCAACTGAGTCATCGACTGGACATTGGTATCTGGAGACAGGACTCTGAGTACAAAACAAGATGTTTTAAAGCTGTGCAAAAGTTACAGCTTTTTTTTTTATGCTCCCTAGTGGGATACTGTTGCACAATTTTTAGGAACATCCGCACATCGAAAAGGGGCACAAAGTGTCGACTATACTGTGCTGTTTTACTGTACACTGTTGACCAATTACAGTCTGTACAACAAACTGTTTCTCTGCATTGGCAAGAAAACAACATTTATATCATTGTGCACATGTATCCACAGTTGCTCCTCGTATTAAAACTGGATTGGACTCACTCTACAACAGATGGTGCTGGCTGTTTGTACAATTTATAGCTCACAAAAAGCAGTTCATAGCACAAAAACGTAACATCTTCACATAGAGCTCATAAAACACCTTTATTTACAAGAGTAAAACAAAAGTCTTCTACAGAAAAATGCCTCTAAAAACAATGCATCTTAGCAAGTACAAACGACACACACACTTTGTTTAACACTGAATATAAGAACACATCACTGCAAGCATGAATATATTACCATCTGCTGCTTTTAATCCCAGACAGTTACAGTAGTGGCATGTTTTGGTAAAAGGATATCATTAATCATGGGTATAATCAGATGACATCAGGTCATGGCCCACTAAGTGTGTTTTCCTCATTATGGTAATATGAAGGAGAGGGGTGTGTTTCCGCTCTACTCCCTTTTTTTTTTTTTTTTTTTTTACTTTGACACTTCTTTTCATGACAACCTACTACTGATGGAGGAGGGAGGAACACATCAGATCATTTTTTAGTGACTAATATCAGAATCCTAATCAGGTTTATCACCTAGAAGGACTACAAGGAATTTGTTGTTCGATGCTTAACAAACAATATAGAAATGCATAAAAAATATTAGAAAGTAAGTCAACATCCCACTGTCAAGAAACTTGAGTAAAATTTGGTGAAAAAAAAGAATATTATGTATGAATTTATTGATAGGGACAATGCAATTTAACATTGTTTCAATAGAAAGCATGAAACTATGTACACAATGTCTATAAATATGTGTTGTAAAAATGGAATAGCTTGTGTGTAAATGAATGTCTGCAAAACTTAAATAGAATTACAGAGATGATATTCAAGTATATGTTTAATGATATACAGACGTATATGAGGTCAGAATCCAAGGATTATCTGTTCAATAGTGGCTAACATCTTCATTAAACAAGGAAGTTGGTGAGAGATTTTAGCTGCTACTATAAATAAATGGAAAGTACATGCATGCTGCTGTGTGAAAAATATAAATATTTATGACTTTGAATAGACTGTTTGAGAAAAAAACTAAATTGATTTTTTTTTAAGAACAGGCTTCAGAATTATGTAAAACTTCTGTGTAAGTCAGTAAGTGAGTTTGCTCAATTCTAAAATGATTTTTTCCACATCATATTTATGTGCCATCAGATCTTAAATCAAGTCGCCCCAACTTCAGCTTTTGAATAGGCTGAGAGCATTTCTGTAGCAATAGAAAATAAACCCCAGGGCTATTTACTGTCTCCTTGATATATGAAGTTTGTGGTTTTGATTGTGTGTGATTATGTTCTGGGAGAATGACCTTTAGTGGCAACCGTATTGTAATATAATGAGGATGTGTCAGTCGGCCGGAGTACAGTGATGAGTCCGGGCCAGGCAAGCGGCGTTTAGAGCATCGATCCACTGGCACCATGAGTATAGAGGAGAATCTGAAATATTTCGACGCCTCCTTCTCCCCAATATACAGGTGGAGGCAGGATCTCATCGAGCTGCTCTGAGGCACTCGAGGCAGCGTGAGCAGTCGAGTACAATAAGAAACAAGACAGAGGTTTATGGACTGTCTGCTCTGTGATTAATGATGAGCAATAGATGGGCCTGTTTTTTCCTGAATCATACACGAATATAGCGATATTATTGAAATATGACAATGTTGTATAATGATTAATGTGGAAGAGATAAAAACAGTTGGAGCAGAGGTGGTGCAGATTGATATGGTGATGGATTCTCTTACCTCCACCTTCTCATTAACTCTGGCCTGGGTAATATGACCTAAGAGAGATTTTCTCCTCCTACTTCAGCCTTAACACTGAGTCTCTAAGCCCTGCTTGGTAAGCCCCGTCTCATAAAGCACAATTAAGTGGGCCAATCAGACGAGGCTTAAAGTCACTCTTGTAGTGCATTAACTCCATAATTAACCAAAACACATCATCAGCAATGTATCAGCCCCGTAGATTTCAATCAGAATCATAGTCAGTGGCAATGCTGTAATTTGCTCTGACTTTTTCTACGAGCACTTCTTGGTGATATTCAAATCAATATTGTTTAGTTTTTTTTTTTTTAATTTACAGAAAAACTACACAAATAAGAAATGTGATTTGAGGGGTTGATTCTGTGTGTTGGTTGAATGTGATTTGTGCATGTAGTGAATAGTTTATCTCTGGGGTGTGAGCCCTAACTATGGAAGCAGAGCACTAGTGAAACATTAATCACCAAAGTATTATGGCTCATATCCTTGGACAGCACATTAATTCAGGTGGCTATTAGGCTGCCTTGCAGCCAACCTTCGAAAAAGGTCCACATTGAAATTCAGTTGACAGTGTACATTGTGCACAAAGCTAACTATGGTGTTACTGCATCCCAACAATAAGCAAAACAAATTGCAGATATGAATATAAGCCATATGTGAGTATATTTAGCAGAGCGGGAGCTGCAGTCAAATGTGAACAGTGGACTTCAGTCGGCAGTGTGTGTAATCACTCTGGACCAGCACAACAGTCTTCCCTGTATTTCTTGTCAATAGAGACAGACGCTCTACCTGTAGATGGAAAATAAAAAAAAGGCTGAAGAAACACCAATTAGAAAGGCTCTCTCTCCTGCACTCCCTCAGAAAAGCCAGGCTCCGCTAAAGGTCAGCCTGAAATTTGAATGACAGGGCCAAAGTCTTTTACTCATAATTTTTGTGTTTGCAATAGATTTCTGAGCAATTCACAGCCTTAAAGGCCTTAAGTGGAACAGCAATTAATTGTAATGAATAATCTGACAAATCTGGTTGACATATGGCCGCTAATACTCCTCCTTTCTAAAGGGAGCAGTGGAGGGATTAGATTACCTCAAATGAAATCTGGGAGCACTGTGCCATCTGCATGTACAGGGAGAGGCGGCGCACGTAGAACAGGACGTGGGAGGAACCAGGGGTCTGCTCCCTGCTGCTCCAGTTCCCCCAACCTCACCAGCAACTGATCTGGGAATAGGGCCTGTTTTTTTGTTTTTTTTTCTCATCTTATTGAACCAGCTGCCTCTCATGAAGTAAAACGCAATAATGCTGTGGCGTTGCCAAAATCGAACACACTGAGGAGAGCAAACAAACATGACAGAAGTGATAAGTGTTGTGCAAACACACAAACAACACTGCTGCAGCAAGCCATCTGAGCGCAGTGAAGCCATTACTTTATTAAAAGCATTTAAAAGTATGATGAATTACCATGCCTCATATGGAGCCTTGCATCTGTTCATTGCTTTATTTGTAGAGCTAAACTAAGTATCTTGTAGCTGTAAGACGTAAAGATGCTTGTCATGATTGACCATTTAAACAAAGATTATGTAACTGCATAGTTTGTATCATATATTTAAATTTTGATTGGAAAGTAGTTCTTGACTTTAAAGTAAGACATCAGTGTGCTTAGATGTTTAAAGTAGTAACACAGGGAAATGCTAAGGCAAACTCAAAAACCTCAAATCAGCAATTTACTTAAACGAATGTATCAATCACTGACATGATTTTAGCTTTATCAATAAAATAAAAGGCTTTAGGCACAACATGTGGGGAAAGTGTTTCTATTGGTCAGATACTTATCTAATAATGATGGAGCACTGTTACAGTATGGGGTCATAAAAATGTCTTAAATGCTCTAAATAGTGCCGCTAACATAAGAATAGCTCTGTCCACAGCTCTGAGAAACAATGTATTGGTGGGAGTGTGCTGCAGTATCAACAGAGCTGATACATGTAATGGCGTCACACTGTAAACTCCTGCTAAAAGCCTGATAAAGAGGCAGCCTTCTGCAGGATGTCTATTAACGGCCAGCTGACATAAGCAACTGCCTCAGCACATTCATTAGAAGAGGGGAAATCCTGCTCTCCTGATTTACTTTCACTTTTTCTCAGGCTTGTGGAGGCCAAGAGATGACTGTACTCAGCAGTATAAGAATGTAATATTCAAAAATATTCAAATTAAAATTCCAAACCCACTAAAGAGAGTAAGAGAAGTAAAGAATGAGACGACTGGTTACTTGGCTAGCTATTTCTCATAGTTTTCAGTCATTGTCTCAAACTAAGTAAGCTAGTTGCTGCAGTTAGCTTCATATAAAGATGAGTGGTGTAGTGGAATATTTAAAAGTACTTGAAGAGTGTTTCTTTTGTCTAAATGTCAATATACTCCTTAAGAGCTCAACTCTTTAGCCCGGTGGTGTTATGCTTCACCACTAAGCTAGCTCGCTAAGAAAAACTAGCAAACTTCAGGTATCGTGTTGAAATCACAGACAACTGTTTAAGGTGTTACCTCTGGTTTGAGAAAAGAGCCAAATTAAGGACCATCAAAAAAAACACACAATGTAGAGTTGTAGGCGGTCTGAGTGTTTGAAGTAATTCAATGATAGTCAGTGTTGAGTGGAGATCTGAGACAGTGCATCTGCTCTCTTCTGCCTAACCAGCGGTGTGACAAAAACTCACCTAGAAAACACAGACTAATCACCTCATCCAGATGCAGCGGGTGTCAGCTTGCATATCAGTCACCGCTGGCTGCTTTATGATCATCACTTTAACCCCAATGTAGCTCTGATATACACAACGCTGGATTGGCTCCATTTACTCCACCCGACAGAGGGCAAAAAACAACAATGCATAATCATCCTTTTCTTCCTCTAAAATGCATTCTTAGCGGATAGTTCAGGAGCCAGGTCTCATATTTAATTGCAGGAATTGAATAAAGAACCTTTTTTTTTCCATGAGGTGCTGGTGTGTGGCTAGCATAATTGCCAGGGAACAGGTCTTAATTTAAACCGGGGGTAATTATCATGCAGAGCATACCCACCCAGAATGTTTGCATAACTATCACAAGCGTTTTCATAAATGATGCTTTAATTAGTCTTAATTAGAATTTGTTTAAGTCAGCAGGGAATGCAGGGCCCGTGAAATGATGTATGTAATAAGCATCAGGGCCCGCTCTGTTTTTTTCCTTACTTGGGGAATAGAGCTGACAAAATCACATCACATTAAATTGATTCAGTCAGAATTAAAATTCTTATGGTATTAATTAAATGGGGGAAGATCTCATTAGCAGGCTGTGTGGTGAGGGAGAGACCCTCTCTGCCAGCAGATGTGACGGTGTCAGAGCTGCTGTACAGGCTCACCATTAGGGCCCAGAGACAAGGGGGGAGAGTGAGGGAGTAGGGAAGGAAGGAAAGAAGGAGCTGAGAGTGACAGAGGAGGAAAGAGGAGTAAAGGAGGAATGGAGGGAGAGAGAGGGAGAAAAGAGGGAATGCAAAGGAGTGAAAGTGGAAATAAGAGAGAACGAGTGAAAGGCAGTTCGTGTCTGTGGCTCAGGGAGGAGGAGGAGGAGGCGAGCGAGGTGGCAGCATATTAATGGGCTGTGGGCTCCACACCATCTATAGCTTTATTTAGCTTCATTTGGTCTATTTGGCTGGAGGAATTCAATAAGAGGAGAGCTAATGACTTGACCAGATACCCTGTTATCAGCACTGATGAGACACCCCCTCTGCTTGACTCTTTATACAGCTACAGTCGTCTAATAGGCCTCTGGAAGACTGCTACCCAGGGTACAGTGCAGACCTTCATGGAAATATAAAGAACATGATTGTGCCTCGGGGAGCTTTTCTTCTCCGTTACAGGGCTCACCTGATCCTCTTGTTAGGGAGCTAATAGCTATTGACACACTTCTTAAGGAAGTGAACTGCAGAATAACTCTCTTATAATTCAGAGGTGCAACTGAGCAGAGGATTTCCTCTTTTATCCCATGTGTTTTCAAACTTGTGTTTTTATCTTTCAGGAGTCTCCAGGTTGAATGAGGTCTTATCAGGGCAGCAGATTGATGGGGGCAAAAACTGATAGTAGGATATCTGCAGAAGCTGTCAGGGTGAAAAGTATCAATGAAAAGACGGCAAGCTGCAAATGTATTCCATACCTCAAAATAATTCAGTGATGACACTATGTAGACCAATGGACAGACAATCTCTTGTATTGCAGGGTGGTTAACCATGTTCAACACACAAAATTATAAACATCCATAAACCATCATCCAATTACTATAACAAGAAATACTCAAAGTATGCAATAATTTTACAATTACATAAATTTACAATTTCACATTTCCTTGAACATCACTGAAGTATGAAGAATTTAAACATAAATTAGACGCCTTTGCCCATGTCGTATAGGAACCCAAATAAAGAAGGAGATCAAACAGGAAGCATTTTTCAAAATGAAGACTGATCTTACCTTCAAAAACAGTAAGGAAAAATCTCTGTTGTGTTTTGAAAATGTTGTATTTCCTGTTTTCACCTTTCTATAAAGATATGTGTAGGGAGGTGTCGAGAAAATGTATATGCATGCATGTAAAGGGGAAATGATATAAACTACAGAATTAAAGTGTATTTTAGATCAAATGTTTAACCTTATAATCTTGTCTCAGGCCTCTAGCTGTCAGAGCCTGAAAAGTAATGATTTAAAAAATGATCTCCTCCAAGCCAAAAGTCACCTCCTCTTTTCAAGGTCTGAACAGAAAATACGAAATTAAAACAGTTTTAAAAAGAAGAATACAGCAAATAGACACCAGTACAGTAAATAACTATTCGTATGTTGAATACCATCCTGATAGTTAATAAGCCTATTTTCATTTTATAATTCCAATAGGTAGAAGGTAAATGTTGCCCAGAATAGGCCTCAGATGTGTCCCTCAGATTAAATAATGCAAATAATACTACACTCTGACTTTTTATTACTGCGAAAAAGAGCTCTCTCAGTTTCCAAAACGGCTCAGTAAAACACCTTAGGCCTACAGTATATGAGGCAGGCATTGTAAACACTGGAAACAGCGGCCTGTATAGAATCCAATGAAAATGATAATAGAGGAAACAATGGCCTCTGGCAATGTAGCAGCAACCCAGCACTGCCGGTGTTACAAGGCATCACTTTCCCTTTATTAGGAGTAAGCATGACCGTTAGTAGGCCCTGCATAAATATTTGGGGTAAATACACAGTATATCATTTTTCTTCACACTTGAATTGCATTATGATTTCCATGCAGACTCAGGTGAACTGGGGTCAGGGGACTAAATTAAGTGGGTCCTGGAAGCAGCTGCAATGGTTGCTCTCTTTAACCATGCTTGGCTGGTTAAGCTATCAAAAGCCGCTTGTACATGCATCATAAAAAACACAGTGTGTGTGTTTAAAATTGTATTAAAATGCTGTTGACCCTTAAAATTAGAAAGGGAAACGTGCAACTCTTTGCATGGCAATTATTTCATGTCCATCTAAAGCACAGTAGAGTGGAGACGTATGACTGAGGCCCCCTTGAAAATTTATTGACAGGCGGATGGAGAAGTGAGGTGGTTCATTTATGACAATGGGGCGTGATGACATCACACCATAAAAGCTCTCCGCAGGGTCAGATGGCGGGTTTGAGTCTTTGTGTTTGCTATGCATGAATATATGAGATGTAGAGTGGGTCAGTGGTTGACGTTGCTTTCCTGTGATGTATTGTGACATCTGCTGCTATGCTCTTTTTGAATGCGGAGGCTGCTGGTTCAGAATGGTACAAGTTGGATATCTTGATCTTGAGGAGCAATAACAGGTACAGTCTTTTGAACAAGGAGCTGATCTTATAGTATAAACATTCCTTCACTCAACATTTCATTTGGTCAAACATTTCTAGGTCGCATATTAAGACAATTCCCTTTAGCTGACTTGCTTCTACATCCAACCTCTAGACCTGGCAACGTGATGAAATATACCACGACAACCGACCTTTGTCAACTGGTAGAGAGGCTGCTTTACTGTTTCCCCAGGGGTGGCTACCTCTGTTATATATTTTGTTGCTTTCTGCTATTGTGGTCAGTGTTGCATATGGGTGAACTGGAATATATGACAATGTTGTAGCTACATGATTTTTTTCCATTATGTGACATATTGCCTTGATTTGTTGGGTATTTAATGTATTAGGGAAAAAAACTTTCCCAATTTCAATGTCCTGAAAATGCAAATATACACACATATAGACACATACTGTATTTATATGGAATGCATACATGGATATGTTTTTAATATATAATTAATAAGGATAATGAGACAAATCAATTGTGATTTCATTTTATAGTTTAACATCCAGCAATGTGCACGCTCCTAAAATTCTCAGTATGTTCAAACTCATTCTAATACAGGCTATTATGATAATGTAGCTTACTTATAATAATTAGCTGTTGTATATTCATTAGCCTTTTAATTGGTTAACTCTGGGGACCGACAGCAATTCCAGTCAGTCAAATACACTAATGATAGACACACACCCATGCACACATACTCACAGAAAGACCTTGCAGAAGTAACCTCCCCCTGAACTTTTGTCGAGCACCAGCCCTCCGATCACTCCAGCTTTCAATACAGCTGTCAGTGTGTGCCAGAAAAGCAAGCTTTTACTGTGAATGTGCAGAGGAAGTACCTGTGACATCTGCACTGACATGCTGGAGATAATCCTCCATGTGATTGTCGCACAAATTGGGGGTCAGCGGCGCTGCAGACAGGGGAGCATGGTGAGGGACACAGAGGAAATGTTCAATCACGGGCCAGCCCATTCGGGAGCATCCCTTTTCAGCCTCTCCAGCCCACGGTTCATCTCTCTCTCGTGCTCTCGCTCTCTCTTTCTCTGCCCACAGCTGCCGGGCTTCCACTGGGAGGAAGCTGTATTATGGCTGGGTTAATTTACTGATTAATATCCAGACACTAGATCCAGCTTTCCCCAGATGGCCAATTAAAAACTACAACTGGCAGCGTGCATAGGCCTGTGAGCAGGTTGCCGTCGGGCCCAGGGCTGGAGGCTGTGACAGAAGGTGTGGGTCCTGTTTGGGCCCAAGTACGAGCCGTGGACTATCTTACTCTTTGAATCTCCACACCAGAAGGACAAAATAAAGCTGTAATACTGAGCAGAACAGGAAGAAAGTTTGGCTGTGGAGAGTAGAGATACTGTGGCTATCCACTGAAACTAAGGCCTTTAAAACAGAAAGTTACAGGAACATGTAGAGTTTAGCACACTAGTGTCATTGTACAGCACAATAATTACATTTAAATTGTGATCATTTAAGGTCATGATTCTGAATTTTTCACAAGCTGTAATACACAAGGTGATAAATAAGTTATCAGTGATAGTGGATACAACAAGACATGCCAGACAACACTGTAATAAGTAAAGTAATACCTTTTCCTATTAACCATATTTACAAGTGAATTATTATAATAACTATGAAAAAAAAGAATAAGATACAGAAAGAACTGGCAAATCATTAAAAAAAACGAAATCACGTCACATTTACATGGATACCATATGTAGTGATAATTGATCATTTGACATACAGAATGTCAAATGTAAAACATAAATAATTAAAATTCTGTTAACATATTTTACATATATATATAGTGGTTACATTGAGTAAGAGCAAACCATTTAATAATTGTATTTATTCAATAAGTAATTATGATGGGATCAGTTATACTCACTTCAAATGAAATCTTCTTTTTTATTAAAATACCAACATTATAACCTAATATATACCTGGTCACTACTATGTACTTTTCCATATGTCACTTTATGCAAGCAATTTCAGATAATTACTTTTAAACCATGAATGAATGCATCATTTCAATTTGAATGTTTGATATTTCAAAGCTTTTTTTCAGATATGGCATACCTTATAATAGATAAAGTAAGAGGTATCTTTATGTGTCAATAATTACCAAACAAATATCTAACATGACTTATTCACTCAACTTTTAAAAACTAACTATTTTAGTAGCTAATGGATGGATACTTACTATGTAATTAATATATTCAGCAAATTGATATCCACAATATGTGATACAATTTCACCTTCAAAGCTTCTTTCCCATATTCTCTTCACCACGCTGTCTGTAATATCAGTCTGCAATGGAGCTGTGTTAATTTCACTGTAATAACCCTCACATTATGAGACACTGCTATATTTAGACGGAGGCCATTTTAATACAGGTCTTGTCTTAATACCGACACAAACCTTATAAATGGGGTAGGGTCACCATGGAAACACTGTAAATACAATGGCCGCTGCTGCTGGGAGAGGAGGGGTAATTAATAACTGAATTACAGAACAGAGATAGAAAGCAGGACAGACGCATGCACCTCCTTGGTCCCTTGATAAAGGAGAGTTTAATACAAACAGTTGTACTTCTACTGGGTCAGCTAAACCCGGGCTATCTGGGCCATCTCTGTTCAAAGAGAAAAAGGCCACGAACAGAATTGATGGCCCATTTCATTATGTAATTGCCTCTTTAACTTCCTTGTTCTGAACAATCGCTCTTTAAACTCAAGCTCAAGGTAATGTATGCAGAGATATGAGGCTAGTCTCACAGACGGATAATTCGGTAAATAGCTGTAATCTTTGTATCACCTTTAACCACCCTGGAGCTGGCTAATATGTCATCTTAAAAATCTGGTGGAATGCGAGAAATGTGCGGTACATAAAAAACTGGAGTGCTACAGAAGAAGGAGAGTTGTACATCAACATAGAGCTGAGTTGAATCCTACAGGATCACACAGTGAAGGAAGCTGCTAGTGTGGATATCAAAAAGTGCGGTCCAGTGGTGGAACAAGGCTCCAGACAGCCTTTATGCTGCCACCCTTAGTGTCGGGGTACAAGGAGCACAAAGCTGGATATGATTACCTACAAGGAGAGTGATGCTTCCTGCCCTCCAACCCTTGAACTTAAGGTGTACCCTACGTAGAATCAAAGTAAACACGGAGCCCCTGTTCAGAGCCTCTGAAGTGGGGAGATGTGAGAACACAACACGAGTGACCCGCTTCCTTTCATTTCCCTCTTCATAAAGATCCCACAAATGAAAAAAAAAACCCAACAAAGCAGTGGTGGGAAGGGCTGCGGTCTTATTGAAGGGTCAGTAGTAGGATCACTGGGAGAAGGTCACCAAAGAGCCCAAATTCACACCCCATAATTGAGAAACAGGGGTCGCTGATTACAAGAGGAGCAGCGTGGAGGAACACAGGACACTCGGATGGAGCTGCGTTCACCTCGGGCTGTACTGAACAACAAGACAAAGCGCTGAGAGGAGGTTCTGGGAGGACAGCATATTGGATGGTCTCCGCAGGTCCACCACTGTGATAAAGAATGAAGACTTAATTAAGTGAACAGCCGGATCTAACAGGAACCACTATATCAGGGCGACAGAGAGAGAGAGAATCCCCTTTATGTAATTAGATCAATTGGGCATGAAGTGAAGAGGCTTCATCCAGGAGCAGTGTGTGCTTTTCAAGTGGGATCACTGACGGAGCTTTGATTACCTTTTGATTGTTAATGTGAAATTGGATTGAGGCACAACGGTCCAAATCCCTTATTTTCTAATTAAGAATTTGAAGGATTGTTTTGTGCTTATTTTTATCCTTATACATGTGTGCCTCTCAGTTTTTAAGAAAAAGCTTGACCTTAATGTGAGTCATAAATAGTTTTTATAGCAAATGTGCTTGTCAAATTCAAATCATTAGAGGTAATTAATGGCTTCTCTGATAAGTCACCTGAGTGCTTTATGTCCACTTATTTGGCTCCATGAATCAACTGTAGAGGGACTTGTTCCCTTGTCATTTCATAACAGAGCTTTTGAGCTGCAGCTCTGGGGATGTTTTGCACCATTTTACTCCTCAATATTAGAAAATACAACTCCCTGATGCATTGTGCGTTTTTTAATTTAAAGTCACATTTAAACACAAATCTTAGATGCACGCCCACCTTTCCTTTATGTTCTACCAAAGGGATAAGTCTGATCATTATTTCTCCACTGTTTGTCTTTCAGATAAGGACCAGGGGTCCCTGAACAAGGGGTCTCAAGGGAGAGGATAGTTCTGTGGCCCAGTGGAGCAGTAGAGTGCCTCTGTCTGTGTCTGTCTCCACACCTTCAGTCGTAGACAGAGAGACGTTTGGTGAGGGATGGGCCCCGTCGTCCGGGGGAAACGGCTTGTGTCGGCCGCCCACACCGCGCCTCCTCTGTGTGAAATTGGCTGAGAGGATGTAGACATATTCCACGCACTGATCCATGGCTGAGTATAAACAAGAGAGGATCCCGCTTTCACTCGCAGAAGGTCAGGAAGCTTCCCCGTGAAACAGTAAGTGACACTGCCTCTTCTGCGCTCACTAACCGTCTGACCGCTGGAACTTGACCCTCCCTTTTCCCCCTTCCCCTCCCCTTTCTGCCTTCACCCTTCTCTGCGAGGGTGTCCTGTGTACATTTCTTCTACTCTTCCGAGGGTGCATTGATATTTAGGTGGCTGGGTATGCCAACTTGATCTACAATTCCAGGGACAGATAGTCAGATTCACATTGAAGGGCAAAGATCAACGACTGTCTGGAGACACCTGTAATACTGAACATCTAAGCAGAGACATTTATCATGACTACAGACAGACAAACAGAACTCTTAAAAATACATCTCAGATGCTCACCTCACTCCCACATTGTCCAAACGGTTGAAGGCAGAGGCATGAGATGCGCGTGTGAAGTCTGATTGTGAGCCGCAGTAAAACAGAGCATGGAAGGCATGAATGTAATTAAAGTGGCTGACACTTTTATGCTGGGTAATGGGAGTCCAGGGCCCAACTATTCCCTGACGAGCTCCCCTCACAGTATGGAGTACATTTTAATACCCACCCTGCACAATGACTTAAATGCAACTCTCAAGGACCGTCATGGAGATGTAATATTGATGTGTAAATAGGATAAATGCCAACATCCTGGGGTTTAAGGGACATAGTAAATAAACAGTAGCTAATACACAAAATATATAAAATCAGCTAGAAACGGAAGAGCAAGACACAGGATTATAAAAACGAGAAGGCAACAATGTAGTTTTTAAGAATACCCCAAACATTGTGCAACAGAATTACATAAATAGAATTGGCAAGGTAATATAAATGACATGTACTCGATAATATATTCTTGATTTACCTGCAAGACAAAACTCTCAATGATGAATCAAAAACATTCACCTTCACAAAAGAAACACAACTTCCCTGTATGAAATTAGGCTTCATGAAACAGGTGAGTTGTGTATCGCACCCGCACTAATGTTGGGAAACAAATGCGGAGTGTAGAAAAACAGTTAGCCGTCGTCCAATCAGTAATGTATTTGTTAACCCAGGTAGAAAGGAGGGAGCTTTTAGATCACAGTGGGGCAGATAATGAAGAAGTTAATAAGAGGAATGGTACTTTGAAATGTTCCTCAACCACCCAGGTCCCACAATTTAATCTGTAATAAATTATCCGGCATCATTGCAAGATGGCATCTCATAATGGCAAATGAAATATGCTGGTATGATAGGTACAATAAATCTGGATTTTCCTATGGTTCCCCCAGGCTAGGACAATATGCAGCTATAGTGCTCTCTGTCAGGAAGAGCAGATCTCCGAGCCGTCATAAAATCTAAATGGGCACTAATTAGGCAAGCCTTCCCTCTCACACTTACTATTTCTATTGACATTTTCGGCGCGCTGTCCCCCCCCCCCCTCCCCCTCCCCCTGCACCACCATAAGTCACTGAGAGGAGAACTCCCAGGATTGCAGAGCACAGGGCTGTTAAAGGGAAGTTCAACTTAGTGGTAATGAATAAATTTGCCCTCCCATGCAGTACTGTTTCTTTTGTCTTGGACCCAAGCATATTCATGCATCTAAATGGTAATTTGCTTTGTAACCACTGACATCACAAAGGCAGATATCAAAGCCATGAATATACTGTATGTTATAATCGCGTCTGATTAGTGACAAATTCATGCTTATTTTTAAAAAGCTCTGACAGCAGAGGAAAGGTTTTAATACAATTTAAATTTTCTCACACAAAACTCAAAGCTAATATGTATTTTGTGTAGCTATAAGAAATGTGGCTGTTATAATTATCTAATTATCTTATTACTAAGACCATTGATGTTCCTGCTTGTGGCTGACAGCAGTATAGCAGAGTTAACTTTTCTATAGTGAGCCCTGGGTGACAAGGAATGGTTGGATCAGGTAAATATATATGTATGCATTCCTGCCTGCCTGCTTCAAATTAATAAAAACCTAATGCGTGCCTGGCACAGGACTGCTTGTTGAACATATGCTGCAAGCATGGCTAAGCCATCTGGCTCAGAGTCAAGTATTCCCACCAACTGTAGTCTTATGCTACCTGACAGTGGAAAAGCTTTATTCCCCTGGCATCGGGGGCACAAATGGAGAAATATTATTGAAATGATTATCTGCATCAAGACTCAGATTTGGGCTGACATTTCGCTGGCTCTGTGTAATCCGAGGGGTTGTCTAGGAGAGGGCGGAGAGGGGGTTTGCCGGTAAGCCTTGGCGGGATGATTAATGAAGCCAGGATACTGGGTGGACCCAGCCCACCTCTACTCAGACCCAGGGGCCGAGCCCCGCATATGAAATTGGCCTACGCTGCTCATCTCCCTGGGAGAGAGCCACTGATGATCCTCCCGACACCGCTCTACCTGCAGTCACCAAACAGCACTCCAAAGCCGAGCCAGATCCAGGTTTAGGAGATGTTCTCCTTCCTCTGTGTGGCTGTGAGGGAGGGCTGCTTGGAGATGAACCACATCCATGCTGTCAGGCACATTTACCTCAAGACATATTGTGTTTTGTTTCAGGATGACAACTTTTCTGCTGCACCATATATGAGTAGATTTTTAGTATGTTTAACTTGAAGTTAGGTGTTTAAAAGCAGGTACATTTTTTTATTTAAGGAATACCCTTTTAAAATGTCAAACTTTAAAGTTTCTAAATAACTGGAGCTGATTCCCCTTTTTGGGAAACTACACTGTTAGATTTTTGAAGTAACACAACACAGCACATTGTCCTATCCTGTGTGTTTCCATTTAAAACCATCATTCTCTCTTAATAACCATGAACCTCTCTGTGCTTTACATCACTGCAGCAGTGTTGAGGCTCTCCCTCGGCCCCTTAGCCTTGATGGATGGACCTTCTCAGGACGCTGGTAACTACATAACAGCAAACCAAATTCTTGACGAGTAAAAAAAAAAAAAAAAAAGGCAGCGACATGTAGCTCATGAATGAACGTGGACGGGAGTATTTCAAAAAAAGCGAGGAACATCTTTAATCATTCTGTGTCGATGATTAGTCATAGACAATGTAGCTTTGTTAAAAAGTGTGCTGTAATTAATAACTGGAGCAGGACGGAACAATTGAGGGAGCGAGTGTCATGTGTTATACAATACTGGAGAGGTGATTTCTAAATAGTGTAAATTAGGTGTTTACCTATTGTGATCCAGCCTGTGACACTGCAGCCTCTTTTTCCTCGAGAACAAGACCAAAGAGAATGATTAATTGCGAGCTCACTGGGTTTTACAGCTTCAAGAGTAAATCAACTTCCGAGAAGTGCTAACTTGCTAAAATATAAACTAATTTTAGGCCCCAGATATTAAAATATAATCCATCTTCTTCCTCCACAGGGAAAGCTAATTAGAAAATGTGACTGGCATAAGAGAGTAGAGGTGGAGGAATGGTGGGATTAGGCTCGGGAGCAGAAAATCACACCCTCCTGCTAAATCTCGGGATTTCTATACACTTCAAATCAACTATTTCGTCTGCTGCCTCACCCGTTGCCACATTTCAAAAACAAAAGCATGAAATTATTTTATCCTGGAACTGAGTAAAAGATCACTAGACGTATTCATTAAATTGAGCATCCATAAAAAAAATTAACCGGCATATTAGATTATTTTTTTCCACAGGAACAATTAGTTTTGCTTTTTTTCTCTTTCTCTCTCTGGTTTTTATTTGAGTGTCCACGTGGCATGCGTGCTCTTTAAAGCAATAGTGAAGACACAAAAGATGCAAGAGGCAAAGAGGCTACCTGACTGAGGCTCGAGTGGCATTTAGCTCTTGTGTTTCCCGTAATGTATTCTCAGTTCCTTTTGTACAATGCAATAAAGGAACAAAGCAGTGCTTTACAGGGAAATATCTGTTTTATACACCTTTACACAGAGAATAGATTCAAACTGTCGAAATGGAGTTAAATACACACCAAAATGAAAGCTTTATTTTGTAACTTAGACGTTTGTCACACAAATATTTTGGATGTCAGAGAGGATGTAAATCAGTGCAAAGTAAGCAGTGTGGGAGTACACTACATGCAACATGACACAGTAGCAGTGTGCAACAGAGCTGAGTAGTCCCAGCAAGCCGAGCTCTCTCGAGTCCCAGAAGACAATCCCCTGAGAGCACAAATGCTCTGAGTGGTGACAGCTCAAAGGCAATAAGCCAATAATAAAGACCGGCAAAGTGGCCATTGGAGAGGCTTTTCTTCCTGCTTCTTTCACAACAACACTGCAAACAAGTGTCACTACAGAGTATGCAGCCAGGTGCACAAAGTTAAAGTGATGTCATCGTAAAAATCTCCCTGCATACATCATAGAAGGATTTAGCTTGAACAAGAGCGTCAAATTGACAACTTTACTTCATGATTCATTTACAGAGGAACATTTCAAGTATTTAACTGCAATAATACCTGTCCAATTGCTGCCCAGCTGGATATCTATTTGACTCCACCAGATGCACTGAAATGCTTTCTTCTGTCTGTAACTACTCAGAAACACTCAAAAGAAAAAACTCCTGAGCCAAAATTGCGCTTAACCTAGCTAAACTATTTTATTTAATTACATGCTGGTATGCTACGGCAGGTGAAGGTAAATGTATTTGTAGCAGGAGAGTAAATTACAAAATTGTTGCTTAAGGAAAAAAGAAAGACTCATGGCGAAAATAATATTACATTCTGATCAAATAATCATCCCTGAAAAAAAAAAGAGTCTAATAAAATAGGAAGGAGCAAACACTGTATGACAGGGGAAAAGTGCATTCATGGCACTCTGGCCCAATTCCCTCAACCTATCATGCCAAACTTTGTCTTTTCATCCATCCTCCATGTAATCAACTTTTCTTGCTGGAACTTTCAGTGTTCATCTCTAACGATATTCTCACACTTCTGTGCAATTGTACTCTTGCGAGGATGACAAATTTCTGGGCTACTTTGGAAAGAAGAGTGCTGCAGGGGAAGGCAGTGGCCAGTCTGCGATGGGGGGGGGGGGGGGGGGGGAAGAGAGCAGTAAAAAGCTAATTTGGAATTCAGCACTGCAACATTGCCATCTTTTGGCCAGACTGTATACTCCTCTGAAAAATCCCAGGGATACTTCCTACTCTAAAGCAACACGGAGGTCCTACAGCAGCTTGACACAAAGGTATGTCATGGATTTATTCCTTAGTTTATGAGGGAGAAAGATTTATACTTTTCTTATTTTACAATACATTCAACAGTGATACTAATATGTGTGATGCAGTAGAATGATTGCTAAAAATTAAGTGTATTTTTCTAAAATGAAAATAAATACAAATGACCTGGTTTAGAAATTCAAGTTAATATGACTTCAAACTAAACCAGTACAGTTTCAAACAAGGATACAAGCAAAGTTATCTGCCTGGAAGTAAAAGGATATTATCCTCTGTTCTATGTCAATGCTGTTGTTCAAATACTAAAACAAAATTCCATGCTATGTCTTGTAAAAATAAACAAGTGTTCACAATTTTTGCGTCCAACCCATCATCCACTCTTCATTTTCTGCGGGTAAATGCAGTGAACAGGAAAAGCTTGAGTGGCTCTACTTGTCCTCTACCTGAATAAATATTTGTCTGAAGCGCCCGTGCCATCCTGTTTTCCCACGGTGGTGTATGGGACATCATGGATAAGGCAGAGGATGGGCTCTGACAGAGAGTGACAATTCATTCCTTCATCCCCCCCTAACTGACATGTCACATTCTCTGATGACTTTATTGTGCTCCCTGTCACTGCACTTAATCTGTGTGTCAGTCAGAGACGGAGCAGCCCACACCAGCACCTCCAGACGGCAAAGCTAATACCCACCCTTTTAATGACATTACATTTGGAGTAATGCCATTCAGTATAGCACTGATATTATCTCCTATTTGCATCATTCAGCCAGTGACACAGCCAGAGCTCGGCCGATAAAGAGCTGGTCATTTCCCCATCCATTTCTATTCGGATGACAGATGTCAAGATGGAAACTGGCTATTATTTACTGTAGCCGTGTTTTTATCACAGACAGACATGATGTCTCACTTTACCCAAAGCTGTCAGTAAATGCATCAAACCCTGTTTTATTGTGATATTTTTGAAGTATACATTTAATCTTAGTTTTTTTCCTGCTTTTTATTTGTTTTTAATGACACGGTCAAGGGGGGAATTAATAGTCTAGACTGCTTGTCGATAAAGAGTAATAAGTTACATTAAACTTTCTTAGGAGGAAAAAATGAATAAAAAAGAATCACCATCCTCTCATTACATCAGACACAAAACATATTCCTCTCTCTGTCAATCCTTTTAACTTTCGCTTTCAATAAAGTCTCAATGATGAGCAGTTAACAGGCTCTGCTTTGTAAAATATTCCATCTCTGACCAGTAACATGTGTACTGTCCTCTTCAGGTAC